>NC_054605.1:6812599-7114266 GCF_004785595.1 Juglans microcarpa x Juglans regia
ATACAAAGTGGAAACGCTAATAGGTCCCTTGATAAATAAAAATAAATAAAATAAATAAATAAACAAGTGATAGTAGTGTAGAGCCCATGGGGGCCCACGGGGGCCCACAGCATTGGCCCTTGGTGGCATTGGCTAGCCCATGCATGCCTAGGACCATGTCCTACTAGGGCAATTTTTTACGGGGTCTTGACATTCCCCCTTCTTTCAAGATTATCCTTGCCTTCAAGGATCAAATTTGACAAATTCAAACCCACATCGTCTTTTCTTGCATCTTTCAGGGCAAAATAATTTTCCCCACCTATACACAATGACTTGGACATGATGGCCTCACAAAGCTTGACTTCCTTGATTAGCAAAGTGGTCCAACTTTTTTTCTTCTCCCCTACTATTCGTAGGAAAATCCACTCTATGTCTCATTGGTCCCCAGTCATAAGCCCAGTTCCTCTTCTCTCCTCATAGTGGTCTCTCTTGTATCTTCTCTCTTGGTGGCTTCTACCTCTCTCTTGATGGTGCCGTCTCCCATCAAGATAAGTGCTTTGGCCATAAGGCCTCTCATTCTTTTCTCTTTCAAGCCTCTCTAGACTTGCATTTGTCTCCCTCTCCATGGCTTCAAAGGCTTCACTCATACGGCAAGTGGCTTTCATGACCATGGTAATGTTGATCTCATGAAGGACGTGGTAAAGCCTTGTTGTCTCCCATCAAAGTAAGTGCTTTGGCCATAAGGCCTCTCATTCTTTTCTCTTTCAAGCGTCTCTAAACTTGCATTTGTCTCCCTTTCCATGACTTCAAAGGTTCTTCTATTCTCTTCACTCAAACGGCAAGTGGCTTTCATTGCCATCCTTAACTTGGCCATGATAGTGTTGATCTCATTAAGGACGTGGTAAAGCCTTGTTGTACACCCGTCTAATGCCACAAGGCGCTCTAATTCTAGAGTGTCCTTGTGCATGGTGATGGTTCAAGCTTCAAATATCCAACCCTGAGTTGCCCACCTTGTCGGGTGGACAACCCCTTCTTGCAACAAGCTTGAGGTCCAACCTTGGGTCTTCCACCAGCTTGTGTGGTTGACCCCTACAAACAATCTTACTCTGTTCTCCTCCTAAACCCCCAAACTTCAATTTCTCAACACAATAAAAATAATGGGATCCTCGAGGGACTCCCCCAACCAATTCACAAAGTGAGTTATCGCGTTGTTTACCTCGGGAAGAAGTGAGAACTTCTTAAGAACGCCTAGCAAGAATGACCCTCAATTAGACTTCCAACGAACTTTTCAATGAAATCTCTTGGCGAAAGCACCAATAATGTTACGGCTTCTCAAGAGCACCAAGCAAGATTGACTCTCAATGAATGTACCATTAATGTTAGGGAACATTAACAGTTTCAAGCAAGATGGGTTTGACCATAATGATTGAGGGAAGATTCCTAAGTGGTAGGTATCTATCAAGGAAAGATAGGGTTTCAGTTTTGGTAATTGAAGAAGGTCTTAGTTGACTAGAGTGATTTTAGGAATGAGGTATTTTAGGGAAGAGTCAACTTTCCTAAAATTAAGGAAGTTGCCAATAGGGACTCTTGAGAGATGGTTAGGGTTTATGGAAGATGATGGAGGCTAGATATGGTAAGTGGCTATTATGGAAAGACGTGGGACAAGGCAAATTCGGCTAGGGCTTAGTTGGATTGGATGAAGGGTATGTTGGGATATGGTCGACTATGGAAATAATGTGGCGGTCGAAATTTGTGTATGGAGAGGATTGAATGGATGCAAGGAAGTTTATGGATGAACAATTTGGATGAACATTATGGATGAACAAGATGGATGAACAAGATGGAAAAGTATAAGCAAAGGATGAATAGACTCAACAAAAGAATATGAAGACTCTCTTTATTGTTTATAAGGAGATTTGGATATGGAAGAAAAGATATGAATATCAAGGAAAATGGATGAACACGTATGAACATTCAAAAACACAATGATGAACAACTTCAGCACCAAGTAAAGAATGCACAAAGATGAAGAGACTCAACAAAGGAAAGTGATGACTCTTTTTGGTTTTTATGAATATTTAGATATGCAAGAAAGTGTAGATGAACATGATGAAAAATATATATGAACAAGGATAGATAATTGAATGGAACAAAGAAATACTCATAAAATTGATAGATAAACGATACAACACCTATTTACGAGTTGTAAGGTGATGAATCAAAGATAGATAAGTGGACAACACCTATTCACAAATTGCAAGGTGATGATCATCTACTAGGGATTCACAAATTTCACCCAAGTAGCCCAAGTGTCTAACACAGAAAGGGTGATCTCATGAACAATAATCTACCCATTTAAGGAATTTGCCAAATGTTCAAAAGATGTAGACTAAATGCTTAAGGGTCCTATTTGTAGATAATACAAAGTGGAAATCCTAATTGGTCCCTTGATAAATAGAAATAAATAGAATAAATAAATTAATAAATAAACAAGTGATAGTGGTGTGGAATCCATAGGGCCTACGACATTGGCCCTTGGAGGCCTTGGCTGGCCCATGTATGCTTAGGACCATGTCCTAAGGCGGTTTTTAATGGGGTCTTGACAGGGTGGTCTCAGACTCCGTCACTCACCTCATGGGCTAGGGGGCCCGGGTGGGGGGGGAGGAGGGGCATGGTGAGTTGGGCATTGGCCAATATCGACAGATGCCCTGTTCAGATGACGAGCGGTTGATTAGCACCAATACCGTCCAACCACACTGTCTTACACCAAAACAAATCACACAAAGTTAAGTTATAAATCTTACAAATCCATATAAAAGCAAAAGAAACTTATAGTAGACAAAAATCTCATAAATACATAAAAAAACCAACTAGAACATACAAAATCAAGTAATAATCGCACAAATCATTGCTCAGACTCACATGTCACAAGTTAATGTAATGTGTGTACAGATCTTCAACCTATAGATCTTTATGGCCAAGGGTGAACATGGTCGCAGTCGTTGGCCAATAAACTCACAGACCCATAACTCTTGCTCATAGTCGTGGGTCTCTGAATTCAAAATTCTGCTTAAAGGAAGAGGAGAAGAAAAGGACAAGACAAACGAGAAGAGATCAAAGAAAAGAGAATGCTGGGCACTAGGCATGAAAGCTTGAAAGGAAGGTGGAGAAGAGGCGCACAACGATTAGGAATGAGAGAAATGAGACGCAAAAGAAACAATGATATTTATAGTTAGGATTTTGTTTATATATTATTATATATATAGATATATAATATATATATGATATTATGACTTAAATTAAATATTTATATTTATATAAATTAAAGGTCAGACGAACTGTTGTAACTTGGGCTGCCCATGGTGTTGCCAAATACGAGCGCCTTTGGCTTTCAAGTGAGATAATTAAAGCCCTCCTCGATGGTACGGGTGGAGGCCCCTGTTCACACAAGGCTGGGCCTAGAAGAAAGTTGGAGAAGAGTAGCACGACGATTAGGAATTTGAGAAATGCAAGGCAAAACAAATAATGGTATTTATAGTTTGGATTTTGTTTATATATTATATATATAATAATATATATGATATTATGACTTAAATTATATATTTATATTTATATAAATTAAGGGCCGGACGAACGGTTGTAACTTGGGCGGCCCATGGTCTCCAGATACCATCACCTCTAGCTTTCAAGTGGGAGAATTAAAGCCCTCCCCCTGATGGTATGCAAGTGGAGGCCCCTGTTCGCACAAGGCTGGGCCTAGAAGAAAGTTGGAGAAGAGTAGCACGACGATTAGGAATTTGAGAAATGCAAGGCAAAACAAATAATGGTATTTATAGTTTGGATTTTGTTTATATATTATATATATAATAATATATATGATATTATGACTTAAATTATATATTTATATTTATATAAATTAAGGGCCGGACGAACGGTTGTAACTTGGGCGGCCCATGGTCTCCAGATACCATCGCCTCTAGCTTTCAAGTGGGAGAATTAAAGCCCTCCCCCTGATGGTATTCAAGTGGAGGCCCCTGTTCGCACAAGGCTGAGGCTGGAAGGAAGGGTCGAGTGAGTCATATGCGGGGGCTCGCCCAATGCCTACTCTCCATCGCATAGTGGGTTAAGGTGTTAAGTCACCATACCCTTTTGTCCTTCTTAACTTATCATTTATCATATGTTTATCTGTTCATATCATTTATCATCCATTCATATAATCATGATTTTATCACATCATCATCTTCATAACCATCAGGATTCATCTCATTGTATCATTATCTATGCTCATCATTATGATCATCTCATCATCTTTTCATATCATTTATCATCTCATCACCCTTTCATATCACCATGGTCGCATAACACCTTCATTTTTATAAGCATCACAATCTATGTCATTACATCATTATCCATACTAATCATCATTTCATCATATTTTCATATCATTTATCATCTCATCATCATGTTTTCATATCATTTATCATCTCATCATCATTTTTTCATATCATTTATCATCTCATCATCATGTTTTCCTATCATTTATCATCTCATCATCGTTTCATATCTTCATGGTCGCATAACACCGTCATCTTCATAAGCATCACGATCCATGTCATTTTACATCATTATCCATACTAATCATCATCTTATCATCTTTTCATATCATTTATCATCTCATCATCCTTTCATATCATCATAGTCGCATAACACCGTCATCTTCATAAGCATCACGATCCATGTCCTCACATCATTATCCATACTAATCATCATCTCATCATATTTTCATATCATTATGATCTCATCTCATCTCATCTTCATCTTCATAACTATCATCCATCTCATTACATCATTATTATATTCATCATCATCTCATCATGTCTTCATATCATCGTGATTCTCATCACATTCTCATTTTCATAGCCATCGTGATTTCATTACATCCTCATTTTCATACTAATCATCATTTCCTCATCTTTTCATATCATTTATCATCTCATCATCCTTTCATATCATCATGGTCGCATAACACCGTCATCTTTGTAACTATCACAATCCATCTCATTACATCATTATCCATACTAATCATCATCTCCTCATCTTTTCATATCATTTATCATATCTTATCATCCTTTCATATCATCATGATCTCATCTTGTCCTCATCTTCATAACCATCATCCATCTCATTACATCCTTATCATATTCATCATCCTCTCATCATATCTTCATATCATTGTGATCTCATCACATCCTCATCTTCATAACCATCACGATCCTGCTCAATATATCGTTGTCCATACTTGATAATGATATTTGTACATTGCTTTTATTTGTTAGAGAAACTTCATTCATTTTTTTCTTATATCATTGTTTTTAGTGATATTCAATGTTGTATATTAATATTTTGTTAATTTATTCTTAAGAGACGAAGTTATCTTGAAGTTGTTACAAAATTACAGGTTTGATCTACTATTTTTTGCTTTATCCAATACATATTATATATGTATTTATAAAAAATTAAAATAATTATTGTAAAATTTTAATATTGTCATTCGCATTCTCTATTTATCATTATTTGTGTGGTTTACCTTGCCTCTTACATTTTTGTGCAAATGGAAGAACTTGACAAAAGGTGTTTACACCTTCTATTTAAACACTAAAAATTATATGATTATTTATTTTTTTTTTTATCATACAAAAATTAGAGATCGAAATAGGCATAAGGGATTTTACTACCATTTTGGAAAAGCATCAGTCTCCATGAGGGATGTAACCCGCAACCCAGAAGGGTGGTCGTCCGTCACCTACCGCACGGGTCTGGGGGGGTGAGTTGGGCATCTACCAATATCGACAGATGCGTTGTTCGTATGACTGGCGGTTTGTTAGTGCCAACACTGTCCAACCACCCTGTCTAACACCACTAAAACAATCACACAAAATAAAGTTATAAATCTTATAAATCCAAGTAAAAGCAAAAACGAACTTATAGTTAAGAAAAATCTCACAAATCTAAAGAAGAACCAACTCGAACTTACACAATTACAAATCAACTTAAGTAAATTAACAAAATCAAGTAATAATCGCACAAATATGTGCACAGACCCACATGTCACAAGTCATAAAGTGATGTGTGTACAGATCTTCAACCTGTAGATCTTTATAGTCTAGGGTGAACATGGTCGCAATCGTGGGCCCATAAACTCGCAGACCCATAACTCCTGGTGACAGTCGTTGGTCTCTGAATTCAGAAGTCTGCCTAAGGAGAAGAAAAGACAAGACAAACGAGAAGAGATTGGAGAAAAGAGGATGTTAGGCAGTAGGCGTGTAAGCTTGAAAGGAAGGGGGAGAAGAGGAGCATGATGATTAGGAATGAGAGAAATGGGAGATGAAACAAAAAATGGTATTTATAGTTAGGATTTATATATATATATATATATGTGATATTATGACTTAAATTATATATTTATATTCATATAAATTAAGGACTGAATGGACGGTTGAAACTTGTGTGGCCCACAGCCTCGCCAGATACCAGTGCCTCCGGCTTTCAAATGGGAGAATTAAAGCCCTCCCCGATGGTATGCGGGTGGAGGCCCCTGTTCGCACAAGGCTGGGACTGGAAGGAAGGGTCGGGCGGGTCAGATGTGGGGGCTCGCCCATTAGCCCTACTCTCCATCGCATAGTGGGTTAAGGTTTTAGATCACCCATATCTTTTTTTCTACTTAACTTATCATTTATCATCTCATCATCTTTCCATATCATTTATCATCTCATCATCATTTCATATCATCATGGTCGCATAAGACAATTGTTAATGTCGTGTTTCACACACCCTTGGGCTAGGCTCCAACAACTCAGTTATTCACAACGAGCCTTGTGGAGAGAAGAATGTAATGTGGCTTTGAGAGGGCAGCCTAAGGGCCGTGGAGCCTCCGATACCAAAGTCAATAAGTGTTCTTTGAGTGTAGTAAATAAGTAAGAAAGTCTAGGGATTGGAAAGAGTTTCCTCGCAGCTAAGCTATTTATACTACAAGTTTGAAAGTAGATCATGCTTGCTTTCTTGAAGTTCAGGCTTTCATAGTGCTCACTTTGTCAGAGTCTTTAAATGCGGTGCAACTTCCATGTCGGCTTCATTATTGTGGTGTGTCACTTGATTTGTAGCGTTATTAATGTGGGGTGGCTGCCTGAGCCCCAATCTGGTTTATATGAGTCGTTGATGCTCTAATGCCAATAAATCGAGGGTCCTCTGTGTTTTCAACATATTCAGTGCATATTCTATTCTCGAGGGAGGCCGCCGTTGTGTTAAGTCAAGTTGTCTTGTCGACTAGGTGGTGTCCCTCCTTGGTTGATGGTTAGCTCCTTGTTTGGGTAAAAACCCCTTACCATTACCCCGCCAATTCTTCTCGGACAGGTTCGGGAGGAATTTCTTTTATCTCCTTTGTTTTAGACCCGATCAGATTCTCGACTCGCCTGGCCGTATACCGAGTGACTATCTATATTTTGTTTATATGGCAGCGTAACATCAATCACGTTTTCACATTTAATGGCACCCCTCTGGCTTCTTCGCCCCTTCTGTATATTTTGCAGTCATTAATTTGCATGTCATTCCAAGGGATACGCTTTACAACAATTGCGTTAATCGAAGGATCTTGGTACTTGAGTAGAACACGTGTGAGATACGCGGAGTTATATATTCGCGGATAATGTATACATAAGGACTCCCCTTCAGTTATCGCTATCTCTACTTTTATTCTGTTATCCTGCAGTTTCATTTCCTTGCCATTCTTCCGAAGTGTTTTTGTACATCTTTCCTTGTCTTTATGGCCCCCAAGAAATCTTCGCCCTCTACTGCACGTGCGGCGACCTCTGGCGTTGCTCCAGCTGTTGCTGCCTGAGACGATTCTCTTACGGATGATTTTACAGGATTTTTCTAGTGGTCGATAGTTACTTCCAAGGAGTTGGAGGAACTGAAAGCTACTTATGGGATCCCTCTTACCAGCAGAGCAGTTGACGAGGAAGGGTATGGTACTAGAGTCGCAGTGTATCCCGCAATGTTCTCCTGCGGCCTAAGGTTGCTAGTTCCCTAACCAATGCTTGCAGTGTTGGCTTTCTTTGAGCTAGCTTCCGCTCAACTCCTCCCCGTTGTATGGAGGATTTTGTTCTCGTGCTGTGTCATCCAGCGCCGGGCCTTGGAGGAGGCTGGGTCAGACTATCCCGACCTAACCGCCCGTGAATTCTTTATTACCCATAATTTAGTGCGGGAAGGTCGGCGTATTTACATCTTCCAGGCCATTCAGGAACCAGCTCAGATAGAGGGGTGGCATAAGGTGATGAAGGCCACAAGTTCTTCTTTTTGCCAGTGAACGGGTGGGAGTATCTAGCCGGTTAAGCTGTTAGGCAGTTGTTCTTGTCCGCGCTAATTAGGGCACTGTCTTTAACACCTCAGTACGTCGCCCTGAGCCAAATCCTCGAGAGACAGTGAGACTTGGGATTGTCAGGTCTTGGGTGGTGGCGCATTCGAACGACATGTACTCGAAGGCCTTGTTGTCGGATGATAGCCTCCGTCGCAAAACGTTTCTCCCGTCAATGCCTTCATTTCTTAAAAGTTCGTGGATTCATGCGTTCATGCATACAATCATTCTTTCTTATCACTTTCATTGGTCGGTACACACTATTATGCCCCGTGTGTTGGAGTTAGCAGTTTTCCTTTGGACCTGAACTCTGCCTGTGGCCATGGGTTGGGAATCCCTTTTCAGTTAGGGGCAGCACTGGGTGCACTACCAGTACTACTTACTCGGCATTGCAATCTGCCGATTCATTGGTACCCTTTCCATTCATTCATATGGCCGTTACGTATTTTCATACATTTCATGCTTTCATGTCTTTCTTTGCTTTTCATTCATTCATTCATGTCAGCTCTAAAAAGCTGGAGTTTTCATTCTTTTGTTTTCTTTCATTTAACAGTCCTTTCATGAGAAAATATTATTCTTCATGAGAAAACATCATTTCATGAGAAAAACATCGTTTGGGGCGTAAGCCTGAAAATCGTCTTTCATGTATTTTCATCAGTTCATGGATTTTCATAAAAAAATACATACAATAGATACAACGAGTCATCCATTCACATGCATACAACTAATACTTTGGGTGCGTAAACAGGGGGCTGCCAAGGAGGGGTTGTACATACTTATACCTTTGAACACTTATACTTAGCATGCTTTTCTTCTAAAACATCTTTCGTGTGTCTTTCGTTTCGTAAGTAAAGAAAATCTTTCATTTCGTAAGTAAGGAAAAACGTTTCGTTTTCGTTCTTGTACTTTAGAAAAACTCTAGAAGAGTATGAACGCAATACTTACCTGGACTCCATGCTACGTTCATATCATGCAGTCCATTCATGTGCATGTCAGATGGCAACCTACATGCAAACACATAACCTTAGTGTCATTCTATATCTAGTACATAAGCAACTTAAACTTAGAAGACATAAGCTACACTTCACTTGGAGCGCTCTCCTTCTATCTCATGCTCTTGCGTGCCCTTTACTATGCTAACACTTTCAGGGACCACTTACGGTCACTATCTTTTCTCAATTTGACGTTCTTGCCTCAAGCACTCATCACTAAAGTGAACCCATGATTCACCTTAGGATTAAGACATTAAGACATTTGTCTTACTTTTCCTGTTAACCACATTCCGACGCATGATTCTGATTGTCGGAATCACGCATCCCAATCCTAACAATACACCCGTCGCTACCTCCATGCACCTTAGCCCACACTAAATCCTCATTCTCATCCATACAAGCCATACGGCTCTAAGCACCGTGTAACTAGGTCTAGGATAGATCTTCACAACAAGCCCTGCAGAGAGAAGAATGTAATACGACTTTGGGAAAGCGGCCTAAGGGTCGAGGAGTTTCCGATACTAAAGTCAGTAAGTGTTCTTGGAGTGTAGTAAATAAGTAAGAAAATCTAGGGATTAGAGAGAGTTTCCCTGTACCTAGGATCAATTATTTATACTACAAGTTTGAAAGCAGATCACGCCTACTTTCATGAAGTTTGGGCTTTCGTACTATTTACTTTATCAGGGTCTTTAAATGTGGCGTAACTTCTGTGTCGGTTTCATTATTGTGGAGTGTGACTTGATTTGCAACGTTATTAATGTGGGGTAGCTCCCCGAGCCCCAATCCAGTTTATGTGAGTTGTTGATGCTCTGATGCCAATGAATTGAGGGTCCTCCATGTTTTTTGCGTATTCTATATAAATTCTATTCTCGAGGGAGGCCGTTGTTGTGTCAGGTCGCGTTGTCTTGTCGACTAGACAGCATTTCTCCCTGGTTGACGGTTAGCTCCTTGTTTGGGTAAAAACCCTATTAGGCTGGGTTTCTAGGCTGAGGCCTCGTGGGCCTTTCTAAAGGGTAAAATTCTCTTTACAACCTTCATCTTCGTAAACATCATGATCCATCTCATTACATCATTATCCATACTAATCATCATGTCATCATTTTTTCATATCATTTATCATCTCATTATCTTTTCATATCACCATGATGATCTCATCTCATCCTCATCTTCATAACCATCATCCATCTCATTACATCATTATTATATTCATCATCATCTCATTCATATCATCGTTATCTCATCACATCCTCGTTTTCATAACCATCAAAATCCTTGTCATTACATCGTTATCCATACTCTTGATAATGATATTAGTACATTGTTTTTATTTGTTAGAGAAACATAATTCATTTTTTTATTTTTATATCATTGTTGTTAGTGACATTTGTTGTTGTGGTATATTAATATTTTGCTAATTTATTATTAATGTTTACAAAATATTTTGTGATGACAGGTTATTAAGAGACGAAGTTACCTTGAAATTGTTATAAAATTATAGGTTTGATCTACTATTTTATTGCTTTTATCTAATATATATCTATTTATAAAAAATTAAAATAATTATTGTAAAACTTTCATATTGTCATTCACATTCTCTATTATTAACATTATTTGTGTGGTTTACCTCTTGCCTCTTACATTTTTGTACAGATGGGAGAACTTGACCAAACGTGTTTACACCTTCTAATTAACACACTAAAAACTATATGATTATGTATCTTTTTTTTTATATCGCACAAAAATTAGAGATAGAAATAGGCATAAGGGATTTTACTACCATTTTGGAAAAGCATCAGTTTCCATTAGGTATTCAACCTGTATCCCAGAAGGGTGGTCTCAAACTCCGTCACTCACCGCATGGGGGGGGGGGTGACTTAGGCATTGGCCAATATCTGCAGGTGCCCTATTCGGATGACGAGCGGTAGATTAGCACCAACACTATCCAACCAACCTGTCTAACACCAAAACAATCACACAAAGTCAAGTTATAAATCTTACAAATCCAAATAAAAACAAAAACAAACTTATAGTTGAGAAAAATCTCACAAATCGAACAAAAAACCAACTCGCACTTACACAATCACAAATTGACTTAAATTAATAAACAAAATCATGGAATAATCGGACATATATGTGCACAAACCCACATGTCACAAGTCATAAAGTGATGTGTGAACAGATCTTCATCTATAAATCTTTATAGCCTGGGGTGAACATGGTTGCAGTCGTGGGCCAATAAACTCACATACATATAACTCTTGGTCACAATCGTGGATCTCAGAATTCAGAAGTCTACTTATGAGGAGGAGAAGAAAAGGGCAAGACAAACAAGAAGAGAATGAAGAAAAGAGAATGTTGGGCACTAGGGATGAAAGCCTGAAAGGAAGGGGGAGAAGAGGAGCATGACCATTAGGAATGAGAGAAATGGGAGGCAAAACAAACAATGGTATTTATAGTTAGGATTTTGTTTATATATATATATATATGTTATATTATGACTTAACTTATATATTTATATTTACATAAATTAAGGGCCGACTAGACGGTTGAAACTTGGGCGGCCCATGGCCTAGTCAGATACCAGTGCCTCCAACTTTCAAATGAGAGAATTAAAGCCCTTCACAATGGTATACGGGTGGAGGACCCCTGTCCGCACAAGGCTGGGCTGGAAGGAAATGTCGGGCAGGTCAGATGCAGGGGCTCGCTCAGTAGCCCTACTCTCCATTGCACAGTGGGTTAAGATGTTAGGTCACCCATACCTTTTTGTCCTACTTAACTTATTATTTATCATCTCATCATCTGTTCATATCATTTTTCATCTTTTCATATAATCACGAATTCATCACATCATCATTTTCATAACCATCACAAGTCATCTCATATCATTATCCATACTAATCATCATCTCCTCATCTTTTCATATCATTTATCATCTTATCATCCTTTCATATCATCGTGATCTCATCTCATCGTCATCTTCATAACCATCACCCATCTCATTACATCATTATCATATTCATCATTCTCTCATCATATCTTCAAATCCTCGTGATCTCATCACATCCTCATCTTCATAACCATCACGATCCTGCTCATTACATATTGATAATGATATTTGTATAATGTTTTTATTTGTTAGAGAAACTTAATTCATTTTTTTTTTATATCATTGTTGTTAGTGATATTTGATGTTGTTGTATATTAATATTCTGTTAATTTATTCTTAATGTTTGGAAAAGATTTTGTGATGACAGGTTATTGAGTGACAAGTTATCTTGAAATTGTTATAAAATTGCAGGTTTGATCTACTATTTTATTGCTTTTATCTAATAGATATATATCTATTTATAAAAAATAAAAATAATTATTGTAAAATTTTTATATTTTCATTCGCATTTTCTATTATTATCATTATTTGTGTTTTACCTTGCCTCTTACATTCTTGTGCGGATGGAACAACTTGACCAAATGTGTTTACACCTTCTAATTTACACATTAAAAACTATATGATTATGTATTTTTTTTATATCACACAAAAATTAGAGATAGAAATAGGCATAAGGGATTTACTACCATTTTGGAAAGCATTAGTCTCCATTACGGATGCAAATTGCACCCCAGAAGGGTGGTCTCAAACTCCGTCACTGATTGCATGGGTCGGGGGGGGGGGGGGTGAGCTGGGCATCAACCCCTATTGACAGATGCCCTGTTCGGATAATGGGCGGTTGATTAGCGCCAACACCGTCCAAACACCCTGTCTAACACCAAAACAATCACACAAAATAAAGTTATAAATCTTACAAATCCAAATAAAAGCAAAAACAAACTTATAGTTGAGACATATCTCACAAATCTAAAGTAAAACCAACTCGAATTTCTGCAATTACAAATCAACTTAAGTAAATAAACAAAATCAAGTAATAATCGCACAAATATGTGCACAGTCCCACATGTCACAAGTCATAAAGTGATGTGTGCACAGATCTTCAACCTATAGATCTTTATAGCCTAGGGTGAACATAGTCACAATCGTGGGCTAATAAACTCGCAGACCCAAAACTCTTGGTCACAGTTGTGAGTCTCTGAATTCAGAAGTCTGCTTAAAGGAGGAGGAGAAGAAAAGGGCAAGACAAACATGAAGTGATTGGAGAAAAGAAGATGCTGGGCACTAGACGTGAGCCTGAAAGGAAGGAGAAAATAGGAGCACGACAATTAGGAATGAGAGAAATGCGAGGCGAACCAAACATTAGTATTTATAGTTAGGATTTTGTTTATATATTATTTTATACATATATATATATGATATTATCATTTAAATTATATATTTATATTTATATAAATTAAGGGCTAGACGAATGGTTGAAACCAGGGCGACCCAAGACCTAGCCTGATACTAGTGCCTCCAACATTCAATTGGGAGAATTAAAGCCCTCCTTGATGGTATGCGGGTAGCGGCCCCATTACGCACAAGGCTGGGGCTAGAAGGAAGGGTCGGCAGGTCTGATGCAGGGGCTCGCCCAGTAGGCCTACTCTCCATCGCATAGTGGGTTAGGGTGCTAGGTCACACATACCTTTTTGTCCTATTTAACTTATCATTTATCATCTCATCATTTGTTCATATCTTTTATCATATTTTCATATAATCATGATTTCATCACATCCTCATCTTCATAACCATCATAATCCTTCTCATTACATCATTGTCCATACTCTTGATAATGATATTTATGCATTGTTTTTATTTGTTAAAGAAACTTAATTCATTTTTTGTTTTTATATCATTGTTGTTAGTGATATTTGATGTTGTTGCATATTAATATTTTGTTAATTTATTCTTAATGTTTGCAAAATATTTTGTGATGAAAGAGTATTAAGAGACGAAGTTATCTTGAAGTTGTTATAAAATTACAGATTTGATCTACTATTTTATTGTTTTTATCCAATATATATATATATATATCTATTTATAACAAATTAAAATAATTAATTTAAAACTTTTATATTGTCAGTTGCATTCTCTATTATTATCATTATTTGTGTGGTTTACCTTGCCTCTTACATTCTTGTGCAGATGGAAGAACTTGACCACCTTCTAATTTACACACTAAAAACTATATGATTATGTATTTTTTTTATATCAAACAAATTTTAGAGATAGAAATAGGCATAAAGGATTTTGCTACCATTTTGGAAAAGCATCAGTCTTTATTAGGGATGCAACCCGCACCCCAGAAGGGTGGTCGTAGACTTCATCACTCACCGCATGGGCCGCCGGGGGGGGGGGGGGGGGAGGTGGGGGTGTGGATGAGTTGGGCGTGCCAATATCGCCATATTGGCATGTGCCCTGTTCGGATGACAAGCGGTTGATTAGTGCCAATACCATCCAACCACCCTGTCTAACACCAAATAAATCACACAAAGTAAAATTATAAATCTTACAAATCCAAAGAAAATAAAAAATAAATTTATAGTTGAGAAAAATATAACAAATCCAACAAAAAACCAACTCAAACTTACCCAATTACAGATCAACTTAAATAAATAAACAAAATCAAGTAATAATCGCACAAATATATGCACAGAACCCACATGTCACACGTCATAAAGTGATGTGTGCACAGATCTTCAACCTATAGATGTTTATAGTCTAGGGTGAACATGGTCGCAGTTGTGGGCCAATAAACTCGCAGACCCATAACTCTTGGTCATAGTTGTGAGTCTCTGAATTCAGAAGTCTACTTAAAGGAGGGGGAGAAAAAAATGGGCATGACAAACGAGAAGAGATTAGAGAAAAGATGATACTGGGCACTAAGCGTGAAAGCCTGAAAGGAAGGGGCAGAAGAGGAGCACGACGATTAGGAATAAGAGAAATGAGAGGCGAAACAAACAATGATATTTATATTTAGTATTTTGTTTATATATTATAGAAGTTGTTATAGGTTTAGATGACCATGACGAAACGCAAGGGGACGGTACCCCCAACCATCGAGGAGGTGTCCAAGATCAATGAGAGCTCGACAGAGCCCTCTTTGTTGGATAGGGTAGAGAAAGCCAACCGACTCATTACAAAGGCATTGCAGCTCATTAACGAGCTGAAGAGGCTAAAGAATCGGGACAAGGACCCGTTTTTGGCTAAAAGAAAGAAGCCACACTAAAGATGCATTTTTGGAAAAAGGACCATGGAAATAATAGTAGAAAAAGAAATGACTTAAGGGTTTTTGTGAAACCAGTTTTTTTATGGTCCCATGTTTTGGGAGTCTTTTGAAAACAATTATCTATTTTAGGAGTACTATTATGAAATTTAAACTTTTGGGATGTTTACACTTCGGTACCATAATTATTACATTACCATCAACCCTATGTAGCTAAAAGAAATTTTTTGCTGCAAATTATTGCATACTGCTAAATTTATAGGTGTATTGCATCTTATTTGTCATACGAGGGGTATGTAACTTTGAGTTACATGTCCCAACGTTTCAGTTACCATCCAATCCCAAGCAAAGACTAAGGGCGTTACATTAATGTCAAAATATTTTGGATGAGTTGTAATTCAATGATCAACGTAGTCTCCCTTTATAATAAATAAAAGGGATGGAGTACAAATTTTAATCAAATGTGTATCTATTTAAGTAACAAAAGAGAGGAAGATTTTGTGAGATGTGAATATGATGTTAACCAATAAGAAAAACATAAATGATGCAAAAGACATAAATGTGCCAAAGAAAGTAAGAAGGAAAAAACTACTTTGCCTCTCAAATTGTACCGCTCAAGTTGACTGCTTGACAAATCTTTTTTTTTTTTTTCAACTTAGTAATTAAGGAAGTGATTTTAAATGTATTGTGATTTTTTTTTATTTTTTAAAAATATTTAAATATATTAAAAAATGTGAAAAGAAATATGAAAAAAAAAAACTAAAAAGCTATAAGCGGTCAAGTTAAGCGGGATACTCTGCGCCCCGACTCAAAGAAGAAAGTATGTATTATAAAAGATGGATCAACATCATTTCATGCGTTTATTTGAATTTGAGAAATTCAAGTGTGCACAAAAATTTACATATACATGCATATATGTTTGGTTTAGAGAAATTTTGAGAATTCTTGAATTTTTTTTTTGTGTTGGATTGTTTATTACCTTTTGTGAAAGTAGAAAAAATATATAAATAATTTTTTTAAATATGTTTTGAATTGAAGTTGGTAAAAGTGGATTAATAAAATTAATAACTTGTTTGAATATATGTTTTTAAACGTAGCTTTGTTTTGATTTTTATAAAAAAGTATTTTTATCTTTATATTTTTTTACATTTTATTGAAATCTAAGCAATTGAGTGAACGAAAAGTTAAAAAGGTAAAATAATATTTTTCTATAATGAAATATGTTTGGATTGAAGCTGAAATTTTTTCTAAAATTCTTTAAAATACATTTTGACGAAACTGGTATATATAGGCACTACTTCAAGGTATCTGTCCTACAAGGCTACATGTTACCTTCAAGTTTTAACAAAAGCTTAAGGAACTATTTTTTTAAAAAAATAATTATAAAAAATTGTATTTACTTACAATACACAAATGTGATTGATTTGGATTTTGATATAAGATGAGATGAGATGATTTAGATAAAAATTTAATTAAAAAAAATATTGTTGAAATATTATTTTTTAATATTATTATTATTATTTTAAAATTTGAGTTGAATTATTTATTATATTTTATATATAAATTTAAAAAAATTATAATAATAAAATAAAATAAAATAAAATGAAATGAAATATTTCAAATTCAAACGGATCTAAAATTTAAAATGAGATTGTGACCTGGAATGGTAAATTAATATTTGTAGGGGGAAAAAAAGAAAAAGAAAAGAGAGAAGGTTATTGATATTTGGTTAGTAAGTAAAGAATTTGGTTTTGATCTGGCTAATCCAAGTCCATAATATACGTTACCTAACCCAGTGATCTTAAGGTTTCTCTAAACCCAACCTCATAAACTCACCCTTCCCCGTATAAATCGCGCTTGAACGCAAGGCAATCTTCAGGTACTTTCCTTTTCAGCCTTTCCTGATTTCCACCGTCCTTGAGGTTTTCTTTTCTTTTTTCTTAATTGAATTTGGGCTTGATCAAAAGATCCTTTCAAATTTGATTGCGATGGTTGATTCTAGGTTTTTCTTTTGTTGGATTATGCTGGTGATTTGTGTATTTTTTTTTTTTCGATTTTTGGGTTTATTTTGGTCTTGAGGTAATGCAACCCTTTTGTTTGGTTGGGTGAAAAAACAAAGGAAAGAGCGGTCAAAGAGTATTTAGAGTTTCTTTGTTTTTAGAGTTATACGTTTTGTTTGTTGGAATTGGCTTTTACAGGCCAAATGGTATTTTCTTGCATTTTTCTGAGGATCCAAACTGAGAGCTATAATGGGTTGACTTCGTATGAAACTTGAATCTTCGTCTGTTTCGTTTATAGTTTACTGAGTTATTGGTGGAAGTGAAAATTTTCTTTCGGCGGAATGGAAAAAGAAAAGGAAAAGAAAAATGTGGGATCATATGATTGCAGGCTGTGGTTACGGTTTCAGCCTTTACAAATTCTAAGTTCTCGAGTTCTTTTTAGTCTTTGCTGATGAATCAGAGAAAATTAGAAGAGAAATTGAAGACCCAAGTGCGATGCTTAGAGAAAGGAAACCCATCATGAAGATTTTTGAAGTTTGCAACTTCATTTTAACTGTAAAATTGTCAATGCATCATTATTAGTCAGCAGCTAATTGTAAAGGATTAAAAATGGAATACCAGTTATATTATCTTGAATTACAAGCTTGATCCCAAATTTTGAACTCAATGATTTTATGGCGAATCAGGAGCTGTGGTTTGAGTTACAATGGGTGACCACGTTGTTCTGTGTGTTGATGGCCATGTCAAACCTGGAAGTTTGCATTCTCTGCAAGGGGTTGGGGTAGCACCGGGATCTTCTGGAGAGGGTACACGCTCACAACCTGCTGATCCACCCACTTGTGCTATTGATGTTGATGGGGTTGGAGAACATGGAGTGTCTGAAGAAGAAGAACCATTGATTCAGTCGGTGGAATGTCGCATCTGCCAGGAGGAGGACAGTGTAAAGAATTTGGAAATCCCTTGTGCTTGCAGTGGTAGTTTGAAGGTATTTTTAAAACCAATGTCTCCTTTCAAAATTTGATATGTCCCATTTTTCTATAGGAAATTTGAGTGCATTCTTTATGCACGATTGATTTCACAATTTTCCCATTAGTTTATCTAATTGGTCAGGTGCTGACCTCGATATAATACAATCAAGAGGTAAATCGAGCTATAAAACTTGGTATCCTTTCCCCTTGGAACATAAGATCTCTCTGGAGGTTAGTAAGAGTGCTGCTACCACTTGGCTTCAAGAGCCAGCATTCATTCATATGTTTCCTTTTTCTATTGGATTTTTTTTCTAAGAGAAAAATGCAACTTTCACAAATATGAATGCCCCGTGTCTTACATAAGAAACTTCAGGTCAAGGACATATTGCTCTAGTCAAGCTAGGTAGTAGTATTGTCCATTCATTACTGGCCTCGCAGTGGTCCGTCATATATTATACATTTTACTGACTCACATGGCTTCCTTGTTGTAGTTGACATGTTAAAAGCTTATTCCTAAAAATCAACAAGGATTTAAGTTTGGTTCCCTTTGTTCTATTTAAATTCCAATGACTTGTAATACTATTATAAATAACTGAAACTTTCAACCTTTCTCCTGGACCCCTCTTTTAATACAGTTCGCTCATAGGAAATGCGTTCAGCGATGGTGCAATGAGAAGGGAGATATTACTTGTGAGATATGTCATCAAGTAAGTCCTCTGTTCATAGTATCTAGAATGGTTTGCAATTTTCAACTCTGTTTGATAATAATCTGTATAGAAGTATGAATCCAAAAATTGCATATACACATGGAGACATGGACACAAGTAACTTCTATAGTTTCAGAAAATGGCTATGGTGAGTTTTTGATTTTACGGCAGATGCAAATTGTGAGTCACAAAATAAACTGTCGTACCATGAGTAATTGTATCAGTTTTGCATAGATACCATGCAGGGTAATGTATCTCCTTTTGTATCAGAGAATGTAATGCCTTAATGATCCCTTTTGTTTCACATAGAAGTGATCTTTTTTTTTTTTAAATGTCTTATGCACATTTGAAGTATTTGTATTTTTGAGCTGCATTTTGCATAGACATGGTGAAGGGTCTGCTTCAATAACATGATCTCATGCTTGAATATAAAATTTGTCCGCATGATAGTGTGAATTTGCTTGAAAAGAGCTGGTTCCACTAATGAGTTGAGAGGTAATGTCAGCTTATTGACGTTCACGTAAAAATTCTATTTTTGCAGCCTTACCAACCTGGTTACACTGCCCCACCTCCTCACTCTGAAGATACTTCAATAGATATAAGGCAAGATTGAACTCGATGCTTATTGATAAAATATTTTGTGCCTATTTGATTGTTTTCTCTCTATATTTGTCCATGTAAATATTTATTCTCTTGTTCATTCCATTGGGCTCAATATGAATGAACTTGTTCTTATATGCTCATCTAATTGAAATTTTGATTTCTGTCTCACAGTGACGGTTGGACAATATCTGGTATCCCTTTGGATTTGCATGATCCTCGACTATTGGCAATGGCAGCAGCTGAACGCCATCTTTTGGAGGTGGAGTATGATGACTATGCTGATTCTAGTGCTAGTGGAGCTGCATTTTGCCGCTCTGTAGCTCTAATTGTAAGCCCTAAAGCCTTCATAAATTGAATCCATAAGTTAGATGTGTAAAGATTTCGCTATAGGAATCAAATGCCCTGTTGACATCTGACATTTATGGAAACTTAGACATTGTCATCTTGAGCCTGATTGTACTGGTTGACAGCATCTGGACATTATTGTTTTTTTTTTTTTTTTTTTTTTTTTTTATAGGTAATCAAAGATATTATATTCATAGAAATAGGCCAAGCCCAGGTATACAGGAAGTATACATGAAGAACGCCTAGCTAGTGGTTACAATAGAGAAAAGAAGATTGTGGACACTAAGTCCGTTACAAACTATGGCCCCCGCCCATAAGAACAATGACTTAAAAAAGAAAAGTTTTAGCTCATTCATTGTTTTCTCTTGATTTTCGAAACTTCTAGCATTTCTCTCCCTCCAAATACACCAACACATGCATATTGGTACCAATCTCCATACTGCCGCTACTTGGGATTCGCTGTGTAGTCCTCTCCAGCTTACGAGGAAATCCACCAATCTACAAGGCATAACCCAAGACAATCCAACTCTTGAGAAAAATCATCCCACATAACCTTGGCCACCTCACAGTGTTAAAGCAGATGATCAACTGACTCCCCATGCTTCTTACACATACAACACCAATCTAGGACAATAACCCGTTGTATTTGTAGTGAGGATCTTGTCCAAAGATGTCTGGACATTATTGTACATTGTGTGACTTGGGTCCTTTGATGGTAACACCTTGGATACAACTTCTCAACTGGAAAGAATAATTTATTTGTGGTCTCTATTGACCCTTCTTACACATTACGATGCTTATGGTTATGATTTGGATCTATTCTCTTGTTTCTTGGCAGTTAATGGCCCTTCTGCTGTTAAGGCACGCTCTATCTCTCACTGATGCTGATGGAGAAGATGATGCTTCCACCTTTTTCTCTGTCAGTAGGATATGGGTGTATGAATATGTCTTATGAGAATTCACATTGTCAGTCTTTTATTTAATTGTTAATGGTCTACAGCTTTTCTTACTTCGGGCTGCTGGTTTTCTTCTGCCATGTTACATTATGGCCTGGGCCATCAGTATATTGCAGCGGCGAAGGCAAAGACAGGTTAGCACTTGGTTCTGCTGTTTGGGAAGGAAGAGAATTGCAACCAAAATATATAACTTGATAATGGCTAGCTGTAACGATGAGATTTATTACAGAAGGAAAGTCAATTGGAGTTTCGCTTGCTTCTTAAGCACTTGAAAATTTTTTAGAATCCTGCTTTGAATTTTACCTTTTTAGTTATCTGAGAGAAACTTTCCACTTTATTATTAGAATTCAATTGTTGAATTATGGCTGGCTGCATGCTTTGAGCTGGGAAATGATTTCTATATCAACAAATGGGGTTCTCATAAATTTTTCCTTTTGTTTTTTCTATTCAAAATCTCTCTCTCTCTCTCTCTTTCTCTCTCTCTCTGTGCGTGCATTTGGGTTCATGTTTTTCTTATTTTTTTGGTTTAACGTCCTTGAGCATTGTTGGGGTCTTTAGTTGGTAATCCAATAATTTCATTAATTATTTTTCTTAGTACTTCTTTATTAATTTCATAAATCTTTCTACTGAATCAGGAAGCAGCAGCACTTGCAGCAACTGAAGTTACATTCATGCTGGAGGCTGGACAACATCCCAGCTTGCAGTTCGCCATAGCACCAGGGCCTGCTGTTCCTCATCAGGAACCACTTCACTGATATGGCATTTATAACGGTTGTAAGGTCTGGCATTGTTGAAGCAGAAAAATTGGAATCAGAAAGTTGGGCATGTTTGGAATTTGTCACTAGCTGTTAGAAAATTGGGAAAGCTGTATCATCGTCATTGTTAATGTTATTTTTTTGTCAAGCTGCATCTAATCTCTCTCCTCTCCCCGAACGTTGTTCGATCTCTCCCATTATGTTTGTACATATATCTGGGGTGTTGCTTTAGCAGTTATGCCTGTTTTCACATATTTTTATTTTGAATAAGCGTTGAAATTAAAATTTATATAAACATGTCAATAAGAACTTGAAGATGGAGTTCCCAGGAAGCGAGGTTTTCTTTGTAAAATATGACTATATGAATTTTGGATAACGACCACCCATTAATCATTCAGGCTTTCTTATCTTATATCACTTTTGTTTATCATTATTTACTTTTTGGTTCTGGAATCCTATTACTATAATAGGACCATTCTTGAGAATCTGCAAAAGACACCCTACTTTAATTTCTAACTCTGTCACTATTTATTGTATCATTGTGCTGAGATGGACTTAGAGATACAACTTTGTATGTATATATGTCTCATTACTCCACTTATAAGAATATTGCAACGTGTATGCAACCATAGCTGATGATGGATGGTACGAAAGAGCACGTACATGATGTATAAGCAGGAAGGTCTGAGAGGGGTTGTCTGTCGAAACTTAAAAAGTTAAAAATGTGTTGAGGAAGGAAGATGTTGGGAAAGCAACAATTCATTGATTCTTTTACTTTAACACAGTACCGAAAGCAGAAGCCCCACATTTATTTAGAGTATCTGACCTCTCTATTAAGTTTGGACCTTGACCACTCCAATCCTTTCTTCTTAGGCTATCTCTCTCTCTCTCTCTCTCTCTCTCTCTCTCACACACACACACACATTCAACTTGAATTCTGAAGAACCCTGTGCTTTAAGCATATCTTCTAATTGCTTTGTACTGTTTCATTACTTGGCTTAGTTAAAAAGAAGCTTGGGAAAGGGGGTAAAAGATGATAGGAGGGATTAGGGAGAGAAGAGAAAGATGGTCTTCGTGGATAAACGAGAACAAAATAAAGGCATGATATTGAAGCCAAATGAATGTTTCATTTGAAACTTTGAATAGAGGACTGACCGACTTAGAGCTAGCTAGCTGGGCAACCCCAAGAGAGAGCAAAGAAAAGTGTAAAGGAAATTCCATTAAGCACAAGAAACCGAGATTTTTATTTTTTGTTGCATGGAGAGAAGAGCTTGGAATTCTAAAGTTGGTTGCCATAAAGAAAGCCTAGCTTGATGTATAAAGCAAGAGTTTGGGTTTTTTGGGTCTTGGGTAGGGGTTACTATATACATCCCACCCATTCCCCCAACGTCTCTCCTTTTGATGGCTTTCTTGCTTCTATAGCAATCTTAATATCTAATAATTATAAAAAATCCTTTTTTCTTTTTCCTTCCTAACCATTCATTTCAGTGATACTGTAATACTGTCATCCTATATTTTGTAAAAACCAACTTTAAAATATGAGATAAATTTTAGCAGTATCAGGTCAATTAAACACCTGTATGTAAAAGCATGTAGCATGGTGTAGGGACATGTAACCAGGCATATGGTAGATGTAGGGAAACCAAAATGCAAATATACTTGGCTTCCCAAGAATAGTGTTCTAAACCAACTTTCCATTCAAACCAGTCAGAGACTTCTGAAACAGCCTTTTATTGCTCCTATGGCAGGCTTATGATTGGGATGAATCTTAAACTTCCCAACATATTCTGGGGCCTCCTTGTGCTTTGTGCTTTTAGCCTTCCAAATCCCATAAAAGAGAAAACCTCAGGCTTATTCTTATAGGAGAATAAGGCATAAGAAATAGGAAGTCTCAGACACAACACATTCTCCCATTATTGCTGCAATAGGAATCATACCTCAATCACTCTTGTTTTTGTAGGGTTCAAGCATGTCTCTTTTGGCTTATAGAGGAGTCATTGTTCTTGTTTGTATTGGGGTTTTTGCTCTTCAACCAGAGGAGATTGCTGGCCTGAGAAGCATTGATCTTGCTCTGAAATGGGACAGAGCAAAGTTGCCATTTCTTAAACATTTGCGAGTCCTTGAGTTTGTTGCTGTGGAGGATATGCATACAGAGCTCGCTTTGGCACCTGCACCTTCAGTAATGTTCGATCCAAATCAGTCTAACAAAAGAACAGTTCGCAAAGGTTCAGACCCCATTCACAATAGATGTTGACATTCTGAAGTTTTTGCTCAAGCTGAAGGATTGCAGCTCAAATCAGAAGTTTTTTGCTCAAGCTGAAGGATTGCAGCTCAAATCAATCTGTGAGGAAGTAGAATGAATCTTAGTATCTTACATTCATGTCCTAACTAAAAGGCTGAATACGTGAAAGGCTGAGTATAGCTGTCTACTACATACAATATATAGCAAATTTTCCACTATTTCTTGAGAAAAGACAAGCATCCCAAGATTTTTTTTTTTGCATTCGTGACTCTTCTTGCAGGATTAGGATGAATTTTTCTTCAGCTGTTTTAGGCAATTCTTCATGTTGTTTTATGACTTTGTATACTTGCTCTGTTGCTCGGTTTAAGATTTGATGAAGCACTTTCCAGAACTGGGTTATTTTTAGTTCTTTACTATTTTTCTTATGGGCATGACAAGATAATTTCATTGCTGTGGAAAAAGAAACATGCGAGGGGCTGTGGACCCTAACAAACACCCCAAAGCAGTAACTATCGCGCAAACTAAGGCCTAGTTTAGATATACAAAATTATCTCATTTCATCTCATCATTACAACTTTTCTAAATTTCCATATAAAAATATAATTAAGAATTTCAATTTTTTCAAATCTCAAAATAAAAATAATATTAAAAAGTTATATTATAACAATATTTTATTCAACTTTCAACAAAATATCTTATCTTATCACATCTCATCTGAACTGCATAATCAAACGAGGCCTAAAACTTACTCGGGAAAATGGAAATGGTACCAATTAATTGGTCCGGTTACTGTATGGTTACATCTTCTGTACTTGTTCAATTTTATGACCTACAAAAAAAAAATATATATATAAATAATAAAATCTATCTATTCTCGTTAGTTTAAACTTTCGAAACAAATAATAATTTATTATATAAATATTATAATAGAAGTCTTTTAACTTCGAGTCCTCACTCTAGACTTCCCTCAATTCAGCCAGAGTGAGATGAATAGGCTAACTGAAATTCTGAATAAATTCTCTGTAATCAGAACACCATAGGCAATCCCACCCCTGTTCTTAATTCGCTTGGTTTGAGCTTCTAGAAGGGTTAATTGCCAATTAAAAAAATTAAAAGTTCAATCAACTCAGCATCACGAGTGGTGGGAAGAAAACAAGTGATCCAAAACAGACTAAGCTTGGTGCCTCTCTAATAAGCCTTTCATTTAGGCAAATTTATGGCAATTTCCAGGTATTTGCAAGGTCAAGAAATTTAAATGAATCTTTCGCGAAACTGCTTCCCACAGCATCGCCAGGCTGAGATGGATGCCAGTATTCAAAACTGTTGATGTTGTGTTTTGCAGGCCTGGGTAACTTCTCACCCCCGGTATACAACTATGATCCTGCACAGTCAAAAACGGAGAGGGGAGCTCTAGGTCCGTTAATCCTCCGAAGTTTAAGTCAGTATTTGGAGGGGAAAGATTTGAGAGAGAAAACAAAATCATGAACAAAGAGAAAGTATTTCTTCATTACCCCCTTCGTCGTTGGGTCGCCCCTTATTTATAGTTACCGTTTAGGATCCCTTATGGCAGGGTATCGCTTTGTGCGGGGCAATTTGCCCCGTGTGTTGCGCTACCGAGCAGCTTACGCATTATCTCCTCACCGAGCAGCGATAACGCCAAACCTTCTATGTGCACTGTTCTGGTCTTGGGCTGCATTTAATGCCGCACACCCTGTGCTCTGGGAGGCATTTAATGCGACGTAATCTCTGCTCTGGGCCGCATTAAATGTGACGTGGCCTCTGTTCTGGGCTGCATTAAATGCGATGTGGCTTCTGTCCTGGGCTACATTAAATGAGCCTCCGTTTGGCGTTCCATCCATTCGGCGACGCTAGTCACAATCTTCCTTTCCTCTTTCCCTAGTCTTCCTCTAGATATCCAGCCCGACCCGAACCTCCTGCCTTGGTGTTGGTCTTGGCCTCATCTTAACTTGTCTGGGCTTAGGCGATCGGGCTGTGCCCCATTGTCGGCCCAACTCCCGCAACAAGCCCTTTCTGCTCTCTTGGGCCTAAGGTAATGATTTTCTTCCCATCACAAAAACGATGTGCAATCTCTCTGAATTTTACCCACATTCTGGTCCCTTTCTTACAACATCAGATGCACGAACAAATAAGCAAAACTCCAACTAGTCAAGGGTTAACTCTTTTCTCGAATTTAATGAAAGGAAAATGCTAAGTATCATCAGGCAATCAAAAACATAAATGTTGTCAAACCTTATATGATTGATTGCTGGGAACGCACTAAAGAAATTTATAGGCCTAATTCATCTAATAAAACTGGTTCTACAATAGAAGATTGTTTATTCCTTATAAACATACTTAAAACCTTGTCTACAATCAATGTGAAATTATTCCTCAACACTCTCTCTCATGTGCAGGTCAATATTTTTTTTCTGGTTCTTTTCATAGGGTAAGTAGTAGGCCTATGCAGAATGGGCCCGACATCCAACCCAACCGAATGACCCGATTGGCCCGCCCAAACAAAAGTGGCTTGATCGGGTTAGACAACAAGTCGGGCTTAACACTCTCAAAGTCGGTCGAAACCGATCACCTACCATAACATTTTTCTTCCTCCACATATCCAAGTACAAATTGGGTCCTGACCAATTGATTTACGACATTCTCGTAGATAGGCAAAGAAGTATTGTCATGGTGTTTATTTTATGAGGTTCAACCCAAAACTAAAATGTTACTGTCTTCTTGTCAACTTATTATCGAAACTTGTCCCTCCAATATTACTTTATTCATAATGTACGTAGGACTGTGACTTTTGAGGATTAGAGTTGTAATATCCCTAAGCATAAGACTTATAATGAAGAAATTTAGAAATAATTAGGCTTATAAAACAAAATATATGTTAGGATGTGAGACCTCACGCCCGAATCTTAGAATTGAAGTCTAACGTTACGCGTATGGAGGGACAAACATCCTCTCTCTAGAAATAGGCCGAACCCACATACCATGAAGGCCCATCGATCCAAGGTTACAGACCCATCTAGCGTGGACCAAAGCGTAACCATCAGACGTGTTTGCGTGGAACTTTGGTCCAACCGTCGTTAGTAATGAGGTGATAAGACCATTACAAACTGTATCAACTAGATAAAAGCCCGTAACTGCTCGCCTAGGATAATACCTCCGCCCGACACAACGGCATCTTCTAAATACTAACAACCTGCAACCTAAATACAAGAGGGAATGAGATGAGATTATCAGAATTTTGTAATAATAATAAGATAGTTTTGTAAAATAATAGTAAGATAGTTTTTGAATAGTAGTAAGATAAAATACTATCAACTCATCTCATCTAATCATTACAACTTTTTCAAATTCTAAACAAAATCTAATAAACAAATTAATTTTTTCAAATCACAAAATAAAAATAATCTTAAAAAATTATATGCTAATAATATTTTATTCAACTTTCATCTTATCTTATTTCATCTCATTTCATCTCAACTCAACTCAACTCATTATTCAAACCTCTCCTTAAGTATTTATTAGGTTTTAGAAAATGAGAAAGAAAAAGTTGAATAAAAAATATTATAAAATTAAAATATTATTTTTATTTTGAAATTAAAAAAAGTTATAATTATTTTTTATTTAAAAATTTAAAAAAATTGTAATAATTAATTTAAAAGTGTTCGTGTTTGAATGATATTTGAAAAAAAAAATGAGATATAAATAGAATGAGATGAATAAATTTTCCAAACATTCCCTAATTCTCATTTTTCATACGAGCGTTAGGCCACAATCTTTCCCATTAATGGTGCTCGACCCTCAACCATTTCTTGCAACAAAAAATCTCTCTCAAAACTAAACTTACATTGAGACATGAAACATGAGGTTTCTATCCACATTGATCATACGAGACTTAGAATAAGAAGGAAAAGTTGATTAATTTGGATGCCCAAAGTAGAAACCCAAAGGATGTCAAAATCGAGCTATTTGGATGCCCATCACGCTCCTCTCAAAGTAACCCACTACTTTCAGAAACCCTGTTTTGAGGAGGAAAAGATCCGTAGAGGCCTGGTACTACATTTTAGAGAGTTGATTAAACATGGAAATTAATAAAAACACATGTAAACACTTGCGGATATTTTAGCAAACTGTAATGAACCCCGCTAATTGAGCCCGAACTAAGTCAAATAGTGGAGCTGGAGAATTACTTCCATAATGGGCCAAGCGGATGGGCCCCTATTGTGTAGTGCTTTAGTGTTTAGTCTATGTTAGTACATGGGCCGGAAAAAGTATTCCTTGGGCCGTTAATGATATTTTGTCTGCTTTGTTTAGTGGATTTTCCATAACTGACGTTCGGCCTTTTTGTTTGTTGGCCCAGGGCCTTATGGCATTTTAGCATATGCACTGATGGGAGTTCTTTTGTGGGATTATTCTGCAAAAATTTGAAGTGTCCGTTTGTTCTTCCTGGAGGATTGGGGGACCTTGAATACCCTCCATAACAATCTTAGTGAATGAAAGTTTACGAGTATTTCCTTTATTACTATCCAATCTTTACATTGTTTTAGCATATTTACATTACCCAGGTTCAAGGTTCATAACAAGTGGTGTTAACGTCGTATTTCACACGCCTTTGGGCCAGATTCCGGCAACTCAAGTTTTTAGAATTTGGGCTTGCAAAAAATAGGGCGGGGCCCCGCCTAACGTAGGCGGGGCGGATCACCTTGCCCATTAGATGCAGGCGGCGGGGCCACCCGCCCGCATCTGGGGCAACATCCGGGGGCGGGGGCGGGTTGGGGTGACCCCCGCCCCGGATATACCCCGCCCCGCCCCGCCCGGATATTATTATATATATAATTATAATTATATATAATTATATTATATACGTTATTTACATATATATTAAAAAAAAAAAAAAAACCCAGGCATGAAACGACGTCGTTTCATGCCTGGGTTTAAAATTAAAACTGAAACCCTAGTTACCCAGCCCCCCCCTTCTTGCCTCTGCCGAGCCCCGATTTCTGTTCTTCTCACTCTCGCAGCCTCGCTCTTGCCTCTCTCTCTCTCTCTGAGTTACTTCTCGCAGCCGTGAGCCGCCGCCCGGTCCATCTATCTGCATCGCCATCCCCGTCGCACGACTCGGACTCGCACCCGGTTCCTCTCTCTTCATCTCCGAAGGTAAGAAACCCAAATTCGACACTTCAATTTTTTTTTGTGATTTACATATTTAATGGAGATTGGAGGAAGGATGGGGTTTATCGGAGATGGAGAATGGGATTTTGTGAATTGTGTGCTGTGGAGTTTAGATTGTGCATGTGGTTTGATCTTTGAAATTTTGAATAGCTTCCGTGACCCGTGAATTTTGTGCTGTGAATTGTTTTTTTTTTTTTGCATTATATAATGTGTGTAAATCACTGAATTTCAATATTATTGTGTCTAATTAATTCGGATTGGAGCCCTAAATTAATTTAGGGCTCCAATCTGAAACCCTAAATTAATTTAGGGGTTTCAATCTTTGAAACCCCTAAATTAATTTAGGGTTTCGAAATACCCTAAATTAATTTAGGGATTTCAAAGATTGAAAACCCTAAATTAATTTAGGAGTTTAATCTTTAAAATTGCTATGCACTAGGGGTTTAAAAACAGAATTTGATGTTCCCTACCAAATTGAACAAAAAAAAAAAAAAGAATGCACTAGGGTATTTCGAAATTCAATATAATGAATTAAGATGAAATATATATATATATATGAAATTATGAATGCCAAGTGGTACTTTTTTTTATTCTACTTTTTTTTTTTTTATGTTCATTATAATTTATATAGTTGCTATGCTTATGCCTTATAGTCTTTCAAGTTATAAATATATATATATATATATATATATATATATTATGAATGTCAAATTCATTTGAACACAAAAGAGAATTTGCATAAACATGTTGTTTTAGTAAAAAGAAAGTATTTAGGGTGACAAGACAAAGCCCTCAACAAATTTGGAACATTCATACTAACACAATAATTATGGTGCATGCCCATTATCGATATGGACATCCATCCTTTTGTATAGCGACCATAATCATTATTATCCATTCATATCAACATCTCATCCTTTATTTTGAGTTGATTTCTAGACGTTTCATTTTTATTGTATTGTATTTAATTTCTTTATTTAATTTAATATGCTCGGATGTGATCATTTTTCTTAATATGTTGGTTCAAATTTGTCTGTTTTGAGTTCGGAGAAATAATTAAAATAGTACAATAAAAATAACTAAAACCACTATAAGTCTTTTTATAACTTGAATAATTAATGTGTCTTTTTAATGCCTAAAATTTATGACTTTAAATTTTTTACAATTGTTTGATGAATTATATGGTCTAATTTTTTATTCTAATTTTTTTTTTTTTTTATGTTCATTATATATTTGCTATGTTTTCTATAATTTCAGATTTGTTGTTTGCTTGAGTTCATGGATATGCCAGCAGATTCTAGTGCGAGCTCTCCTTTCCAGGCCGAGGGCACCCCTACCCCTACCCCTACACCTACACCTACACCTACACCTACCCCTCCTACTCAAACCCCTACCCCTAGCCCTACAGCACCTTGCCCCGCCCCCAAGCCCAACAAGAAACCTGCTTCAATAGTTTGGAGTCATTTCACCAAACTAGAGGGTGGTGACTCAAGTAACCCCCAAGCCAAGTGTAACTATTGTGGAAAAATTTATGGATGTCACTATAGGAAACATGGCACCTCACAATTAAAGGTGCACTTAGAAGAGCAATGCAAAAAAAGTCTAATATTAAGATCATTACAAGACAAAAACCAATCTAGGCTAGAAATTGGACTTAAAAAAATGGCGGATGAGACTAGTGGGGGTGCAACTTTGAAGGAGTATACTAAGTATGATCCCGATGAGTGTAGAAGACACCTAGCTCGTATAGTCATAATGGACGAGCTACCTTTTCAAATTGTTGATGGGAAAGGGTTCCAAGCGTATTCTCGCTACTTGGAACCAAGGTTTAATATTCCTTCTCGCCAAACGGTGGCAAAGGATGTAAAAAAACATTATTACATTGAAAAAGAGAAGTTGAGGGGGTCAATTGGCGGATCAATTTGTTTGTCTCACCACTGACACTTGGACATCGATCCAAAATTTTAATTATATGTCTTTGACTGTGCATTTTATTGATTGTCATTGGACATTGCAAAAGAAAATTATAAAATTTTGTAAAATACCGATCATAAGGGTGAGACAATTGGAAAGGCCTTGGAGGCCGCAATAAAGGAGTAGGGGTTGACCCGAGTGGTTACAGTCACAGTCGATAATGCCTCGTCTAACGATGTTGCATTGGGACATCTAAAGACCTATCTTAGAGAGGCAAATAAGACACTCATGGGTGGTGAGTGTCTGCATGTGAGATGTGCGGCACATATTCTGAATCTGATTATCACTGATGGTTTGAGAGATCTTCATGACTCGATTGCTCGGGTTAGGACTGCTGTGAGATGGGTGAGATCTTCTCCTTCGAGGTTGGACAAATTCAAGGTTGCTGCGAGATCTGCGGGCCTAACATCTAAGAGGGGCCTTTGTACTGATATGCCTACACGATGGAACTCAACATTTCTGATGTTGGAGGCGGCCCAAGAATATAAGCTAACATTTACATTATTGGGTGACGAAGACATCCAATATGTTAAATATTTTGATGATCACGGGGGATTGGGGAAACCCGTAGAGGATGATTGGGAAATTGTAACTAATTTTGTAGAGTTTTTGAGGCTTTTTTACGATGTCACCATGAGGCTATCTGGAACTTTGTACCCTACATCCAATATTGTATGTCAGCAAATATGTAGGGTAAAAGAAGAATTAGATGACATGGCCGCGGGTGGTCACATTAGGATGCGGGAGATGTCATTGATTATGAGGACAAAGTACGACAAGTATTGGGGAGATTTAACGAAGGCTAATATTTTGTTATATGTAGCTGTCGTCTTTGACCCGAGGTATAAGTTGGATGGCATGATATTTGGATTGGGCCTTGCGTACGGGCAAGTATGGGCAGAGCTTATTGCAGCAAGGGTTCGGGAAACCCTTACTAGATTATTTGATGAGTTTTCCACCCTGCGGGGTGGTAATATTGCGGCACCTACACCTACCCCCTCAGCCTCAAGCTCACAGTTTCCTGAAGTCGAGGTTGGGAAAAGACGTAGATTGGAGTGGGGTAAGAGGTATGAGCAGACCCCCTTCCTTCGGAGTTCTATAGAGGCTCAGCCAGAGATAGACAGATACTTAGCAGCAGAGATTCTACCATTTTCACGAGATTTTGATATATTAAGTTGGTGGAAGGTGAATGCCGTGAAGTATCCCATCCTTGGAGAGATAGCCCGCACACTTTTGGCCATCCCTGTTAGCACAGTAGCCTCAGAGTCGGCCTTTAGCACGGGAGGACGTGTATTAGATTCATTTCGGAGTTCATTAGCTCCTGCCACTGTGGAGGCTTTGATTTGCACGCAGAATTGGATCAAGGTGTGGCGCCCCCAATCCCCCTTATATAAATACACAGGGATCGAGACGCCAGGATGGTGACAACACGGTCACACATCCCAACGAAGTGCCAGTGTGTGTACATGCAACAGTGTTCAAATAAAATAACGCAGCGGATAGTCAACTAAGTACCAGAATTTAATTACAATCAAACATCAGTAAAGATTTAAATAGCAGTTATACAGTCATCCATAAAATAATTTACAATAGTTTTAAAAGCTACAAACGAGTGATCCCAGATCACTCCTCAGGCGGAGCCGTCTCCTCAGGCTCGCCCTCCTCCTCCTCATCAGCATCAAAATCTGCGATACCACAAAATGGTCTCGCAGGTAAGTATAACCCAAACAACAACGTAATATAAAATGCATTAAATGCAACTAACATGCATGCACATGAAAACATGCATTTTTTTCACAAAACATCATTTTCCCCGAAAATGATAAATTTCCAACACACACCAAAATCCCATTTTGGTCCAAATTATCCGTAAAACATTTTCCCAGAAAATGATTTACCCAAAAATCAACTCGCACTATTTTCCCAGAAAATAGTGCATTAATCCCAAATGCACCATGCATTATTTCCATATGCACCATGGTCTCCCCTATGGACCATCCGCACGTCCTGGCTTCGCAGCGGTGCTCAGTTCCGCGCCCAGCGCGTACATGGCCAAGCACTCACACTACGCAACGAGCGATGCCCAGTTCCGCGCCCAGCGCGTACGTGGCCAGACATCCTCTAGTCCCCGCCAGCAGAAGGACCACGGAGTTGGCACGAGACCATCTCGTCCGAACCCATTGTCGCCCGGCGACAATCCAGGGGACGTTACTCAGTATATTCCGCTCCCGAGTAACCAGAGGAGCTCCACCGAGTTAATGCCCCATCTCGGCTTGGGGTCGTGATACACACGCACCAAAAATATTAACACATAAAATCATAGCTTTTCAAAGCACATGAACATGAATGCAATACACGAAAACCCAGTTTTCTTTTACAAACATGATCATGCATGAAATGATGAAATGCACATGTACCAACACAATATCTAACATCCATCAATGAACAATACCAACAAATCCAACCAACCCATCAACAACCAATATCCAATTCAACCAAATCAACCAAACAACTCCAATCACAAATCCATCCGACCCCCGAACTCCTCGGACTCAGTCCGGCATGCCAAAAATACAGTGAAATGGGTTAGTGCAAAAATACATTTAAATTACGAAAGTTCTTTGGAGAAATACTTACAGTGCAATATAATAATTTTCCGAGGATCACGAAGTTGAAAAATGCGATGTTTGAGCAACACCATAGTGTAAAATACACTGTGGCCGTGGGTCACAAATACCAACTTTTCAACGAGGACAAACGAAGACCCAAGATTGATAGGGTAGGGCCTAGGGAGGTCGGTGAAGCTAGTGGTGGTGGTGGATTGCCGTGGGTGGCGGCGCAAGGGGTGGTTTTAGGCCAAAAATGTGTAAATCGGAGATGGACTTGGTGGGGCTTCACCGGTGACGGATCGGAGCTGGGGTTGGGTCCAATGGGTTGCCAAGAGGCCGGGGATGAAGTGGTAGGAAGATGGTGGCCAATGGCGGTGCGACGGCGGCGCAATGGTGGAAAGTGTGCTGCGGCGTCGTGGGTTTCGTGGGCTTCGTGGAGGCTAACGGCGGCACGAGCGGCGGTGATACTGGTGGGGTAGGACGGCCGGCGGCTGGGGAACGCAAAGGACTGGGCGGTGTCGACCACCGCCGACGGACGGCGGCGCTGGGAGGGGACGATGGAAACGGGCGGAGGAGAGGAGAGAGAGAGATCGCGCGGGAGAGGAAAAAAAACCGAAGGAAAAAAAAATAAGGAGAAAAAGAAAAAAAAAGAGGAAAAGAAAAGGAGAGGAAAGAAAAAGAGGGAAAAAGAAATGAGGTCCAATCCTCATAACTTGGGTCACAAAAATGATCCAACGGAAACGATTTTAAAACCACATGTTAAATAAAATAATTTAAACGTAATGGTAAAGTCAAATTGAAATAATTAAATCCCATGGTAATTAATTTAAATATTAAAAGCAATTTAAATGCATAATAATAAATAAATATTAAGAAAGCATATAAAAATAATTTTCACCAAATAAAAATCATAGAAATAAACTCACTAAAATCCAACCAATTTAAAATAAGAGAAATTATTTTAATTACATAAAAATAATTCCTTCAGTAAAAATACACTAAAATACGGGGTGTTACACAAGGGAACTCCAATTCATGTTCCGGATGTTCTTGAGTATGAGAAGGCCGACGTCGAGGAGGATAGTGATGATCAGTTTGGATCTGGTATTTATTTTAATTTCATTTTATAATTTCTTATTTTAATTTATTTATTTTCATTTAATTGGTATTCATTAATTTGATTTCAAATTTAATACTTATAGTGATACATGAGACGACGTCTACGGCTACCTCCGATGCAGTATGACTTTGTATTGGACCCACCATTGTCATGGTTTGCACAATTTCTTCCATAATTATTTTTTGCATTTAAAATTTTGTTTCATCTTTATAACTTTTTAATTCTAATTTGTTTTATTTTTAACTTATTAATATTTCAGGTTTTATAACTTATTGACTTTTATGATCTTGATTTTCAGTCTCACAGCAATCGACATAACTCACCACACAGTGAACTCACCGCTACGGCTCCACCCCAAAATCAAATTGATCAAATTGAAAAATTATGATTTTGTTAATTTATAATTAATTGTAATGTTGCTACAATAGTTAATTGTACAATTTGTAATATTTATTTCTTTTAGAGGAGTTTGTAATAGTGTAATAGTTTATTAGTTCTCTTAATTTGTATAATTGTGAACAAAATATTTTAGCATAGTGCCTTACTGCCTTAGTGATGATTACTACTTAATTAGTTAATAACGTAATAGTTCAATCTATGATTCTATATATATATATTTTTTTTTTCCTCTTTTTAAATCTATATATTTTTTAATCTAAATAATGGGCTCAAATGGCCCAAAAAAGAATTCTGGGCCCAAAGTGGCCCAAAAATCGATTCTGGGCCATTTAGGGCCCAGAAAAATGTACTAGGCCGAAGGCCCAGTATGGGGGCGGGGGGTGCGGACAGGTGGGGGTCCACCCCCGCACCCCGGCCCAGGTCCGGGGAGAAATTCCCCACCCTCGCATATGCGGGGGCGGGGGGCGGGGGAGGGGTGGCCCCGTCCCGTAGGGGGCGGGTATCACCCCTAGTTTCTCGTACCTGGGGCTTGCTATTTATACCATGGGTCTGGGGAGAAGCAGATCATATCTGCCTCTACGAAGTTCGTGCTCCTCATATTATTCCTACTGTCAGAGTCTTTTAATGCGGCGTGGTTCTATGACGGCACCATTAATGTGGTGTGTAGCTCGATAATGGTGCCATTAATGCAGCGTGATTCCGTGGCCTTGTTTTTATCCTTTGTGAGCCCTAGATGTTCCCATGTCAGTAGATCGAGGGTTCTCTGTATTTCTCGCTACTTTTCATACAAGTTCCTAGGTCCAAAACGTGGCCTAGAGATGTCAAGTTGATTTGTCTTGTCAGTCACTTGATCCATTTCCCTGGTTGACAGCTTGACTCAAGCATCAACCTGGTGACCTTGAGGCCGGGTACTGGGTCGAGACCCTGTTGACTTTGTGAAGTGGGGAAAATACCCTTACAGTTATCCTGTCAATTCCTCTCGAGCAAGTCGAGGGGAATTCTTTCTTTATTTCTTTAGTCCTTGTACTGCAAGACTACTCGGCCTCTTTTATTCTGAGCCGGGCAACGGTTGATTCCCATCATTTATGACTGCATTATGATAGTTCTATTCTGCATTGAATGGTGCCCTTTGATTCTTTCATCATGACCTCATGTCAGACAGTTATTTATTTATTGTGTTGTATCAACATATACGCTCTGTTGAAATTGAGGCAATCGAGGGATTCGTGGAGTTACATTGCCTCGGGATCAACCATCGATCTCGCCTATATAAAACCCCTTCCCCTAGTGGTAGTTCACTTCACTTATTTCCTCTTCTACTTTGTTCTCTGCTTTCCTTTCCCCTTTTTAGACTTCTTCCTTTGCATCTTTTTTTTCTAGTTTCCCTCCTAAATTCCTTTATTTTTCTTTTGATTACTCGTAGCCCTGAAGAAATCTTCACATCCTTCTAGACCAGTTGGGCCCTCCGGTGATGCATGAGCTGCTGGCAGCCAGTGTGGCACCGCTCTGGAAGAGTTCTGATATGAACCCGCGGGAATGAAATCTCTTGAACCCACAATCAATTTGAAAACTCCCCAAGAAAGCCAAATTCAAGTCAATGGATGGAAAAACCTAGACCCGATGAGAACTCGTTTCAAGAACCTAGATTATATCAAAATCTAGATCCGTTGAAGAACCCATCTCAAGAACCTAGATTACAAAAGAGAAACACCACAAAGATTGTGATTTACCTTTGATAAGTTCAAGAGTTCAATCAAGAACAAGAGAAAAAACCTCAACTCACAAATAACATTCAATATTGTCTGACATTCAAATGAGGTTACAAGGAGTATTTAAACTAAACCTAATTAAAACCCTAACCAAAATAAAGTCCATTTTTACCCAAAATGCCCTGATGAACAGTGTCGCGCTACAGTACGGCTACAGTAACGCTATAGTACCTCTTGAAACCCTAATTCCTAAAAAGTAACTTTCCAAATAAGCCATTGGCCAAAATACAAGGCCTTCTTGAAAACTCTAGTTCATTAAAAATAAGACGTGTGGCCAGGCATCTTCAAGCCCACTTATTCTAAACTAATAAAATAAATCATTTAACCAAATTGGAAGTCTCCAATAACAATAGGCCCTATCTCTAAGTCATGTCTTCTACAGCTTGAATCAAGTGGATCAAAGCTAGTTCTCATTCTTTCAAGCTCATCTTGAGTGTTGGGCTCTTGCTAGCTTCATCCCAAGTGGATTGCACCAATCCGTGCATTGCTTTCTTGATCTTCTTGGCCCTTGATCTTGTAATTGGCTCATCTAGAAGTTGCAAAGGATCTTTAAGATTAGGCCCATCTTGGTTCCCATCATTCCCCCTCTCCTCAAAAGGATTCGACCTCGAATCTCGACCTGAATCAAAAGAAAAATGGTTAGTAACATTGCAAATAGCAGAAACAGGATACTTACCTGGAAGATCCATTAGATATGCATTTTCATCAATTTGTTCAGGAAGTTGGAAAGGTCCATCCAATCTACTCCTATCATCAACAGGTAAATGTGTTAAATCTAAAGGAGTAAATTGATTAAGTCTATAAACAATTTCAAAAGGTGAAAATTGAGTAGTAGCATGAACACTCCAATTATATGTAAACTCAATGAATGGCAAACAATACTCCCACAAATGTTCATGAAACACACCTAAAGCTTTCCTTACACTAAAATAACCACTCAAATTATATGCAAACTCAATGAATGGCAAGCAATACTTCCACAAACGTTCATGCAACACTTCAATGATACTCCCACAAACGTTCATGCAATACATCAATGCATAAGAAATGAAACTTCCACAAACGTTCATGCAACACGTCATTGAAGGGCAAATGATACTCCCACAAACGTTCATGCAAAACAGCAATGAATGACAAATGATACTTCCACAAAGGTTCATGCAACATGTCAATGAATGGCAAATGATATTCCCACAAACGTTCATGCAACACAACAAAAGTCTTCCTTACACTAAGGTTACCCAACAAACCACCATGTCTATCACACACAAGCAACTTACGCATAAAACTAGTAGGCACACAAAATTTATTCTCTCTAAACAAGTACCAATCTAGTTTATAGAACTTACCAAACAATGATTTTTCACATGTTTCATACTCACTAGCAAAGTAATCATCATTAGCATGCAATTCCCTATTATACTCAAGTCTTAACAATTTTGCATGTAAAATGAAGACAAGGACATACCTTCTTACTAAAGCATCAACCACAAAATTTTTCATACCTTGTGTGTATTTGAATACATAAGAAAAAGTATCAATACAGTCCTCCCACTTCGCATGCATTCTAGTCAGCAACTTACCTTGTCCCTTCATGTGTGTCAATGACTCATGTTCTTGAAAGAAAGGTCAGTTAGGAATTGTCGCACCTGGCATAAAACCAATGTAATGCTCTATCTCCCTAATAGGTGGCAATCCACTAAATATACCGCTAGGAAACACGACCTCATATCCCTGCAACAACAAGACAACAATACTAGGCAAAGATACGTCAAGTTTGTTAGTATTAAGACTCGCCTTAGCATAAAAACTCACTTTTCTCTTACTTTCTTCACTCTCTCTTTTCTTTCGACTCTCTTTTTGTTTTTCACTCTCTTTTTTCATTTCACACTCTTTTTTCTTTTCACTCTCTTTGTTGCTGTCAGTCTCTTTTTCTTCATCTTTTTTTGTACTCTCGACCTCACAATTATTTTTCAACTCATTTTCTCTTTTTCTTGAGGTCTCAGCCTGTCGCTCATATTTTTTCTCTTTCATTCTTCTCTCATTCTCCTTTTCGGCCTCACTATTTCTTTTTTCCTCAATCTCGCCTTCACTCTTTAGCTCAATCTCACTTTCACTCTTTAGCTCTATCTCACTTTCACTCTTGATTTTTAGCTCAATCTCTTTTTCACTTTTTCTTTTATGATCACTCTCACTCTTTCTTTTTTGATCACTCTCATTCTCACTCTTTCTTTTTTGAGAAACTTCACTTTTGAGTTTCAATTGGTCCCTATGGACCTGTGTTGGAGTTAAAAGAGCACGTTTGATTATTTTTTCATCCTTTTCAAAATTGTACATGTTCCTTAAACCATCGTGAATCACCTTCCTATCAAACTGCCATGGCTTCCCCAACAAAATATGACCAGCATGCATAGACAATACATCACAAAGGACCATATCCTGGTATTTCCCAATTGAAAAGGAAACTAGCACTTGCTTATTTACCCTAACCTCTCCACAATCACTCAACCACTACAACATGTATGGTCTAGGGTGTTTCAAGGTAGGTAAATTCAATTTCTCAACTAAAATAATGCGAGACAAATGAAAGTAACTCCTCAAATCAATAATAATACCACATACCTTATTCTTGATGTGGCATCTAGTATGAAAAATATTCTTGCTCTGCTGCTCTATATCATCCATCTTAATTTGTGTATTGAGTGTACGCGTAGTAACAAGAGAATCACCATACTCTTATTTCTCATACCCATTTTCAACACTAGACTCACTTCGCCTCCTATCTCTCCTGCCCCGTAGATTTCTAATTACTGCATCTTGATGATCTATCCTATCCCTCACTTCACTCAGCATCAAATTCAACCGCTCAAACTGATGTTGCATAGATTGCAACACAAAGGATGTACCATTCCTTTTGGTGAAGAGCCACTCTGGTGAGAAATTATAAAGTACTGTACAAAAGAATGTTAGTGGAAAACCTTACACACTCCCTTACGTGTTTACACTCAAATAATGGCACTCTACTCGTGTTTCACTCCTAACTGGCTTTTTCCCGATAATAGTCTCACACTCTCTTGCCTTTTACCTCAATAGTTTTCCCGCTCAAGTTCTTTAAGAACTAGTTGAACTAAATCAAGACAATACAACCTTGTATTATTCCAACCAGTAATATAAATCCAAGAAACAAGCAACAATAAATGAATAAAATGGCACGAGACTCAAGGAATTTATACGAGGGAAAGAGTAATTATAAAACAAGATACCAACTACAAAGATGTATTCAACCCCTTTGATGATAAAGCTCACTCAATAAATGTATTTTCTTCTCTTTGTTGTAACTATGTAGCAACCTTTGAATATGCTACCCTTTCTTATCTTCTTCTTCTTTTCTTTTCTTTTTTTATTTATAATTTTCTCTTCCTTTCTTTTCTTTTCCTTGCTTTTCTTTTCTTCTCTCTTTTTCTCTCTAATTAAATCACAAACAGCAATACTCAATTGTGAAAATCAAGTAACTGAATTCAAGCGCACAAGAATTGACAATGAAATAGAAGAGAATCAATGGAACGACACTCTAAGAAATTGACAAACTTAGAGATGCAGGAAACCTTAGAATTTTGAAACCCTAGGTGATGCGAATTTCAGCCAAACCCAAAAACCCTAAGAATTTCAGCAGCCTACTTTTTATTTCTGCAATTTTTTTTTTATTTTTGGCAACCCTAGAACAATGTAGCCCTAGAATTAAATTTAAGGATGCAAAAAATTAAAAGATAGAATCAGACCTGATTGGAAACCTGGCTCTGAATACCAAATGATATGAACCTGCAGGAATGAAATCCCTTGAACCCACAATCAATTTGAAAACTCCCCAAGAAAGCCAAATTCAAGTCAATGGATGGAAAAACCTAGACCCGATGAGAACTCGTTTCAAGAATCTAGATTATATCAAAATCTAGACCCGTTGAAGAACCCGTCTCAAGAACCTAGATTACAAACGAGGAACGCCACAAAAGTTGTGATTTACTTTTGATAAGTTCAAGAGTTCAATTAAGAATAAGAGGAAAAACCTCAACTCACAAATAACATTCAATATTGTCTGACCTTCAAATGAGGCTACAAGGAGTATTTAAACTAAACATAATTAAAACTCTAGCCAAAATAAAGCCTCTTTTTACCCAAAATGCCCTGATGAACATTGTCGCGCTACAATACCCGTGACTACAGTATGGCTACAGTAATGCTACAGTACCTCTTGAAACCCTAATTCCTAAAAAGTAACTTTCCAAATAAACCATTGGCCAAAATACAAGGCCTTCTTGAAAACTCTAGTTCATTAAAAATAAGACGTGTGGGCCAGGCATCTTCAAGCCCACTTATTCTAAACTAATAAAATAAATCATTTAACCAAATTGGAAGTCTCCAATAACAATAGGTCCTATCTCTAAGTCATGTCTTCCACAGCTTGAATCAAGTGGATAAAAGCTGGTTCTCCTTCTTTCAAGCCCATCTTGAGTGTTGGGCTCTTGCTAGCTTCATCCCAAGTGGATTGCACCAATCCGTGCATTGTTTCCTTAATCTTCTTAGTCCTTGATCTTGTAATTGGCCTATCTGGAAGTTGCAAAGGATCTTTAAGACTAGGCCCACCTTGGTTCCCATCAAGTTCGTTGATTTTTCGTGGCTATTAGTGGTGACTCTTATCGAACTGGAGTTGTTGAAGGAGACCTATAGGGTTCCTTCAAAGGTGGAGTTCGTGGTGCCCTCTCCTGCCGAAGGGGTGGTAGACTTCGAAGGCTTTGGCACCAAGGTCGCGGTGTACCTCGCCATGTTCCCCTATGGCCTTAGGTTGCCTTTCTGTCTGCTGGTGCGAGAGGTATTGGCCTTCTTCGAGTTGGCGCCTACCCAGCTTCCTCCTAGTGCGTGGAGGATTCTTGTTTTGTGCTGCATCATTTGGCGTCGTGCATTGGAGGAGGCTGGGTCTAACTACCCGGATCTCATAGCGTGCGAGTTCTTCCTCACTCACAACATTTTGAGGAAGCGTCAGCACATCTACGACTTCCAACCAGTCTAGGATTTGGTTCAGCTGGAGGTACGACATACTGTTGTGAAGGGGAAGGGAAAGAGGCCCCAGAGATCTTCCCCGTCAAATCTGATTATGACAAAGTCATCATTCCTCCCGGGGGTCCATCTATAATGGCACTCATTATCCAGCTCGAACCACCGGCTCCCAAGAAGATGGGTACGATAGGGGACCTTCCTTACTTTAGGTCGTCAGTTCAAGGCATTGTTACTGAAATTGTTCCCATGGTCGAAGTCGTTTCCTCCGATGACGTCGAATTGGAGGGGGCTACTATTTTGACCAAGGAGGTGTTGATGCCTGTGGCTCCTGACTGGGGGGGGGGGGATTGCGAGGAGGTCGTCGATAAGATTCCGACAGACTTTCTGCCAGCGGCTTCGTGTGGCCGCACTGGCTGCATCCGCAAGATGGATGGCAGACTCAAAAGGCTATTTGTGCGGTTAAGATCTTTACTTCCAAACTCACCGAACTCTTTCTTTGTTTTCTTTCTTGATCTTGATTTGGACTTCTGTGGAAAGGGCTGGAGTGTCTGGCAGCCTTAATCGTGGATGGCTGTGAGGAGGTGATGAGTGAGAACTGGGCACTTCGTTCGCTTGCGCATTTGGCCTTAGACTATGAGGTGAAAGAGTGGAAGCAAAAATAAGAGGTCGAGGAGGCCCTCGCTGACTTATTAAGATCCCAAAGCGAAGTCGGTGCTCTTCACATCTAGGCCACACTTACTTTCGAGGCAAGGGAGGTGTTGTAGCGGTCTTTCGACAATTGTTAGCTAGAGCTTGAGCAGCTACAGGCTGAAAACTGAGAATTGGGACAACGGTAGGATTCTGACGACCAGACGAACAAGTGGCTGATGAAGCAATTTAAGGATACTAACAAGTCTCTGTCAAACAAGAGAAAAGCCCTAGATGAGGACTTGGAGGCTAACCAGGGTGAGGCCAGACGAGTTTTAGGAGCTCGTGAAGCTACCATCCGTAGTCTACGGGGAGCTGTTATATGCCCATGGTGTTCACGATGACGTGTGGCGCCTCGGTTATACCAATGGCTTAGAGCGGATGAAGACTCACGTTCTTCATAACCTTTAGTGTGACCTAAGGGTCTTGTGTGTTGGGGATCTTCCTCCACATAAAGAGTCCCTAGAGCAGGGTGCTCTTATTGGGAAAGGTCTAATTCCGAGCACCCTTGGTGGTAGCCCTGTTGGGAACGATCCTGCCCGCTGAAGGTAGACTTTCCTCAACCGCAAGCCGCATGGCTCTTTTGGGCAGATCTTCTTGCTCTTCTCTGTTGTTATGACCCCAAACCTCCTCTTCAGCTTCTCATTCTCGCCCTTTTGCTTATTGAGCTCTCCTTGTTCTCGCCTGCCTTTCATCATGCCAAGCATTATATAAGTTTGACCTCATATCACTAACACTGATGCATTATGCTTTTAAACTATCAAAGTCTTTAATTAAAAGATGCAATATATCGTTCTAATAGTTTGAGATGTAAAGTGAACAATCAAAATGTATCCACCCCTAAAATAATGTGCAATCCTTTTAGCTACTTAAAAATGCATCCGTTTGCTGCAGAAAGAGAGGAAGAAAGACAAATTTTCTCTGTTTCATTAATGAAATAAACTTATGAAAAGATAGATAAATGATAAAGAAAGTGAGATTAAATGAAGAAGAGAGAAATAATAAAGAAAGAGAGAGGGAGAAAAAAAATTAAAAGAAAAATTATGCATCTGAGTGTCAATCTACATTTGGGTTGATATGTAACACAAATGCATAATCCATTCGGAATGCTCTACTATACTAAATACACCATAGGTAAAAATTCTAGTACAATAAGCAAGAAAGCCCGTTCAACAAACCAAAAGACCTGTCAAGTACTCATATGGTTGAGCGGTTATAATATGGTTTTTGGCCTGTAGCCGCTCAACCATATTAGAGACAAAGTTGTAGTGTGCTTATATATGATAGAAAGAAACCCTAAGATTTTTCTGATTTTCGCCTAACTTTTAAGACTTATCTTGGCAGTTGTGTACGTACTTCAGGATTCAGAATTTAAAAATACTTATTAAGATAACGTTGTAGCCCTTTAAAATAGCTTTCCAACTCATCAAGAATCGAATCAATCCAAAATGTTAGGAGGAAGTTATAGTCAAAATACTAACGTATGTTTAGACTAATTTGAATTTTTTGTGAATTCCTTCTGTGATTTCTTTTTTTCTTTATTCTTTATTCTTTTTCTTTTTTTTTTTGGAACTTTTTATTTTCAAAACCCTTCTTCCATATCTGCAGTCTATCTAATCCATTCAAAATCGATTCTCTTTTCAAATCTTAAAACAAAAGATATTCCCCATATCTGCTGTTGAAAATTTGGAATTCTTGGCTTCCCAACTTCCATATGGATTTAGAGCATCAGAATGACATATTTGGAGTTAGTGCCTTCATAAAAGTTTTAGATCTCTTTCTCAACTTTCCAACTCATCTAAGCATGCTTTATTCTGACTTCTAGAACTCCAAATATAGGCTGAAAACCAAAACAGGGTCTGGGCTGCAATAAACTTTTAGATAGATTTGGACTTCTTTGTTTCTTCTAAGTTTCACACTTCAAAAAGGCATAACTGGATTTTGGACTCTTCATCAAAGTTTTAGGCCTACCTCTTAGTTGTCCAGTAAGACAAACGACACCTTAAAAAAAGGTGTGTTGCTCCAGTTAGAACTCAAAAAAAAAAAAAAAAAAATAGTGTTATGTTTTGACTAGATCAGCCCAATTTCAACCTAATTCACTAATTAAACACCTGCAAAATACCAAGAATTTTCAAGAATTAAATAAATGTAAAAGACACCTAAAATTCTAGACAAACGAGTTAAGAATCATGCAAAGCACTTGAATCTTGAACAATTAAGCATAAGAAAATGTGTGAATTTAATTCCCACATTAAATACCCCCCAAACTTAAGCTTTGCTCGCTAGTTAAAAAAAAAAAGAGAAAAATAATTAAAGCACACATTGGTTTGATTCAAAAAATTTATTGCCTCAAAGATTGCCGAAAGTTTATAATTCAAATGGATCATTCAAGATTAATCAAGTCCAAAAGTTAATTCAAAACTCAATTCCACCGCATTATCCATCTCACATTCATGTATACCTATCATTTTCACTTCATCATTAGCTCTCCGGATATTTTTATGCAAACAAGTAAATAAATAATGGATCTCTAAAAACTCCATAAGCTTACTTTTCAAATCACTCTTCACTAATGTAGAACAAAAACTATCACCAGGGATCAATAGGTCTTTATTAAGCTTGTAATGTAAGGCTAGGGTGATGGCTACAAAGAAAAGATAGGATTTAAACAAAACAAGAGAACTTAAGTTTGAACACTTAACAGAACATTTGTCTTTTAACACAAACATCTCTTCTCAATCTTGTGAATCTCTCAACATACCTCTCTTTATTGTATTTTCAAGGATCTCTCTCTTTACCCTTCTATTCGGCAGGTCAGACTTCCCTTTTTTTTTTTTTTTTGAAATAAGCCATTCATTTTCAACTGCCTTTGTGGATAACTCTCGTCGGCCACACAGTAGACGAGTTGACTTTTCACAACCCCAAACTTATGATTTTGATAATATGGCTATAATTAGCTTCACTTGTAGACCTTCCACCTCCCTTGCCTTTCATGCTCTTATGAGTCTGTGGCTTTGTGGAAACTTAGATCTCTAGAAAGGTAAGGAAATAAGTATTTAAGCTCAAATAGGGTAGGAAATATGAGATTTACAAGAAAGAAAAAATATAATGAGAAAAAATATAATTCCAAAATATAATTCAATAAAACTCAAAAGGGGTGACTAGGGGGTAAAGATAATAAATTGGTAAGCTTGAAAGGTTCAATCAATCCAAAGAATGCCTTAATCATTTTTTCAGTAATATTTTGTCTAGGATTTCACCTCGAGCGTAATCAAACAAGTTCTAGAGTAAGTTGAGACCATACAAATTAACAAAATTCACATGAAATTTCTCTAGGTATGCAAAACGATTAACGATCATTATGAACATTCATTGAACATAAAAAATATCAAGTTAATCAAGATCAAGTAAAGAATTAACAACTAGACTTAAGCAATGAGATTTTTTTCTAAAAATTATAATAAATTATAATCATATTCTTATCATAGGCTTTTTATTCATTAAACCATATTGTTGTTATTATTATTATTATTTTTGAAATAAATAAAATAATTCCCTTTCACCAAAACTTAAATATCACATTGTCCTCAATGGGAAAGAGAAAAAAATAAACTAAAGAAGAGAATGAGAGAAGGTAAGAGATGCTCCTTTGATTTTTTTCTGTTCTTCCAATTGAATATTTTCCTTAAAGGTGCAACCGTGTACCTCTTAAAGATCTCCTTGGTCTTTTCGTTCCTTAAATTTGATGGAAGCGGTTTGAGTTCAAGCTTGGGTGGTTCCTTACTTGGACATGTCGACCGAGATGAGTTTAGCTATTCCACTTTCGGTTTTATTGAAGGAGGAAAGGAGGGTGTAGCTTCCAAATATCTCTCACACTCCCTAACCTCTTCATCTTCAAATTCAAAGGTAGCTTTGGAAATTCAACTCAATAAGTCTCGTCAACCATGACCATGTCTCGGTTGCTTATTTGAAAACAAGAATGTACCTCGGAAGGAAATTTCATAGATTTAAATACGGCAAAAGTGACCTGCTCCTCACCGACTCTCAAAATGAGTTTTGCTGGACATAAATTAAGGTTTTCCCTGTCGCAAGGAAAGGTCAGCCTAGTATCAAAGGAATCTCCTCGTCCTCCTCCATATTGAGCACAATGAAGTTCGCTTGGAAGATGAACTTATCAATTTTTACTAGTACATCCTCATTGAGTCATATCGGGTATTTAATAGATATGTCCGCCAACTGTAGAGAGATGGTGGTCGTCTTTGCTTCTTCAAGACCCAGTTTCCAATAAACAGAGAGATGCATTAGATTAATACTTACCCCTAAGTCACATGAAGCTTTATTAAAATAGGAATTTCCTATAGTGCATGGGATTGTGAAACTCTCTGGATCTTTCAACTTAGACAGAAGCTTCTTTTGTAAAATTGCAATGCTCTCCTCAGTTAGTATTATAGTCTCACGCTCCTCCAACTTTCACTTGTTTGATAATATATTCTTCAGAAATTTTGCATATTTAGGCATTTACTCCAAAACTTCAATGAGAGGAATATTAATATTTAGTTGCTTAAATATACTCAGAAATTTAGAGAACTGATTGTCAATCTTATTTTTTTCTTAATCTTTGTGGAAAAGGAATTGGTGGATCATAAATTAAAGGAGAATAAGTTTCAGATATAAACTCCTTGGATTTCTATGGTTTTGCAACCCCTTTATTCTCCTTAGTCTTCTCAGCTTGCTAGTTGGCCGCATCCCGCTCTGCTTCTTTCACATCAGACTCGGCTTCCTTCATCTCAGACTCCACGCTTTTAACAACTTCTACATCTCACTCGGTACTTACTATTTGCGACTGGTCATATGTCCACCCACTTCTTAATGTTATGGCTTTGACATGTTCCTTCGGATTAGTCACAATGTTGCTCGGCAAAGTCCCTGCTGTCCTCTCGGTAAGCATGTTTGAAAGCTGATCGATTTACGTCTTAAGATTGCAGATTGAAGCCGAGTTGTTTTGGATCACCATATTAGTCTTTTGCATGTACTGCATAAATATATCCTCAAGTGTCAGTTTCTTTTCTTGTTGTGAAAACTGTTGAGGTGGTCTAACTTGCCCTTGATTGTTACTCCATGAAAAGTTGGGATGATTTCTCCACCTGGGATTGAACGTGTTTGAATAAAAATTGTTTTGACATTAGAAATTGGACACGTAATGGGCTTGTTCAAAATTTTGTTCAGCAAAAGGATTCCCCACTTGGCAATCGATACTTGAGTGATTTCCTGCACAATATTCACACACAACATCAGTTTGAACAGCATTAACATTCATCTTACCTAGTTGTTTAGATAAAGTTGCCATTTGTACCGCCAATATGGTAATAGAATCAAGTTGTAAAACTCCAGCCGCCTTTTCTAAAAAGTTCATAAGCTGCTTCATGAGTTTTACTCTTTAAAGCTCCTCTGGTTGCTATATCAACCATGGACCTGTTTGTAGCTCCCAAACCATTGTAGAATGTTTGGACTTGAAGCCATGCTGGAGGGTTATGATGAGGACACTTTCGCAATAAATCTTTGTACCTCTCTCATGCTTCATACAAAGATTCATTCTCAAATTAAGTGAATGTGGTAATATCATTCCTTAGCTTTGCTATCTTGGTCGGAGGAAAATACTTTGCCAAAAATTTTTGTCTAACTCCTACCAAGTAGTAATGACACTAGGTGGTAGAGAATTCAGCTAGGCGGTTGCTTTTTCTTTGAGTGAAAAAGGAAAAAGTCTCAAACGAATAGCATCATTCATCACTCCATTGTGTGATAAGGTGTTGCAAATCTTTTGATTTGCGATATGAACATTAGAATCCTCTTGCGTTAACCCTCAAACTGAACAGTTTGCTGTATCATTTGAATTATAGCCGGCTTAATCTTGAAATTATTAGCTTGTATAGCCGGCCTCCTTATGCTAGATGTAACCCCATTAACCGAGGGCATAACATAGTCCCTCAAAACCTTATTTGCCTCTCCATTCCGCTGATCCAACATAGTGATGATAGATGTGGTGACTTCTTGCTTCTTCTTTTTATTGATTCCACATAAAGTTTTTTCAATCTCGAGATCGAAAGTGTAAGCTCTAATAGTTTAGATCGGGGCATACACTTCTAAATTCTGAAATAGAAATAGAAGAAAAGCAAAATTGAGGTCAATTTAAACAACTTTTAAAAATAAGTAAAATAAAATCCAAATTAGTAACAATCTAGCTAGTAGCAATATCAATAACAAATAATTAATCCCCAGCAACGGTGCCAAAAACTTGTTGTACTGAAAATATCTGCAAGTGCACATAATCGTAACAAGTAGTAAAGTGTTTCAAAGAAAACGAATGTCAAATCCACAGAGATTAATTATGGAATTGAGTAATGAAATTTACTAAATTAATTACTATTTGGAAAATTGAAATTTAAAAAATAGATTACCTAAATTAAACTAAAGAAAAGAGCATTAAAATTAAGATTTTAAAGATAGTAAGAATATAATTCCAATTATCCTAGCGGATCTCACATAATTTATTATTTCTTGTTACAAAATTTCAATTATCTCAAGTTGATAATAAAACTCTCTTAACTATTCAATATTTTCTCTCGAATAATACTAAAAATATCTCCAATTAATAACTCCATATCTCTATGTGAATTTAATTAATTGGATATTCATTAAGTTCTTTAGATTTTTTTTTTTAAAATCACACTAATCGCGATAAAGTATCTCTATTTTCGCTCAATTAATGGTGCTTAATTTTAGAGCTCTAATCACAAATCTCCTCTCGATCTCATTGCAATTTAATGGACTGAACAATAATTAGCTAGAAAGTTGGAAGCATTAAGAACAAGGAATAAACACTCAATAATAGAAACCGAAACAGGGTCTGGGCAGCAATAAACTTCTAGATAGATTCGGACTTCTCTATTTCTTCTAAGTTTCGAACTTCAAAACGGTAGAATTGGATTTTAGACTCTTCATAAAAGTTTTAGGCCTACTTCTTATTTGTCCAGCAAGACAAACGATACCTAAAACAAAAGTGTAGCTTCAGTTAGAACTCAAAAACCAAACAGTGTTATGTTTTGACTAGATAAGCCCAATTTTAACCTAATTCACTAATTGAACACCTGCAAAATACTAAGAATTCTCAATAATTAAATAAATGTAAAAGACACCTAAAATTCTAGACAAGCGAGCTAAGAATCATGCAAAGCACTTGAATCATGAACAATTAAGCATAAGAAAATGTGTGAATTAAATTCCCACATCAATATTGTATAATTCACTCCAAAATAGATTCATACTGGGAATTGGAAATAATTTTCTTCCCCGACCCAAAGAAGTGAAAAATCAGGCTTAATGTATACCATTCAATTCGCTGTTTTAGATCGTGATTCTCAATTTTACCATAATCTATCTGTATAGTGTGTGTGTGTGTGTGTATATATATATATATATATATATATATATATTTTATATCAATTAACATTTAACACCTTCCAGGACCAAAGAGTTTAAACAAATGTTTATGGACGACACATTCCTATAAAACTCAAATGTTTGTCCATATATTTGAATTAAATTTTTATTTTATTTTATTTAATGTAACATTGTACTGTTTATGTGTCACATGCCTTCTAGCACCAAGCAAATTTGAGTTTAACACCTGGCTTGTTGGAACCAAAATGTCCGCCAGATACTTCCAAGCAACATGTCATCATAAAGCCAACAAGATCAGAAGATATACCAACTATTCGAAATTTCGAATTATTATCAATGGCACACTGACCTAAAACATCGATCAATTAACATAAAATTACCCTAAAACCATATAGAAGATTATATAATGAAAACATATATAATTAGAATGGATACACAAGCCACTGTTTCTATCTCTCTGAAGGGTGCGTATAGGGTTCTTAATCACTTTAAGAAAAGGTTAAGCAAATGAGAATCAATATACACTTGCACAATTGTTAATTCCTGAATAAAATTTACTCAAGTAGTCATCAGGACCTAAAACATTTAGCAGGACTTCAGATTATTCACCTGTGCCTCCTCTACATGATGCCAACTTTTGGAAAGGCCGTCTCATGGTAACTAAAGCATATAGGAAAAGTAAAGAAGCAATTATAGGAAAGGAAAAGAAAAGAAAAAAAGGGAAAAAGAAAAGAGAAATGCTACTCTCACCGCTCCTCCCTCCCGCTCCTTCCTGATCCCGCTTGACGTGGAATGCCCACGTGGCTTGATTTTTAAATAATAAAAAATAAAACTGAATCCCATCATCCGCAAGCCAAATCCATAGATTTTTCTTCGAATCCCATCGTCTACAAGCCAAACCCATCTGCAAGCCAAACCGCACGTATTTGTTTGAAACTTGTTATTTTCCTAAGAAACTATTATAGGAACCGTTTGTTTGTTAACATGAAGCTGACTTAAAAAAATCAATACTTTTTTATTCTATCTCTTCGCCTCTAAAGAGATTTTTTTTTTCTTTATTAATTGAAGTGTTTGGGATTGGGTGGGTATTACGGTTCATACCTTCTCATCAATACGCGTTGCGTCTCCATGTTAACTTTCTTGTAAATATATAAAGTTCTTGAATTTGCTTCTTTGTTTGGCTTTTGTTGCTTCGTGTTGATGTCGGATATGCATTTGCCTGTGGTAGTACGCTCATTTTGACATTTTCGCTGGTAATTCTTTCACATTCTCTTATCTACTAAAATCCATGTTTTTTGTTTGGCTGCGAGAAAACTGAGATGAGCGTAACAAAAGAAAAAGAAGAGAATGTTTGTATTGTTTTCTCAGAAACCCAGGATTCTTACTTAATCTTGAAATTTAAGAGTGTAAGTTTCATTTCTTCAAAGACATTTTATTGGATCAAGTTTTTTGTGAAATTTTTTTCTTGAATTGAGAACTTCATTTACAAGGGATACTAGAGGCCGATGTCGCTGGGAAACTAACATGAGAAAAATGTACTTAAAAATGACATTTTTGTTGAGATTGATTGCTGGGGAACTCACCCAAAACGGAGATAAGAAAAGTCCTATTTACATTTTTGTTCATTTCTCTTTTTCTTTTTTAAATATAATAACACGTGGCATGACACGTCAAGTGGGAGGGACGAGTTGGAGGGCCGAGTTGGAGGGCCGAGCAGTGACTATAGAAGGACTCGAAAGTAAACCAAACCTCCGGACCACCTTCTAAGAAAGTATCTATGACTCTAAATTGACACCCAATATTTCCCCCAAAAAAGGAGGGCAGTGGTTACGCACAAGCCGGAATCCCATCTCCTGGAAAACGAAGACCATAAATTCCATCCCGAAATGACTCCACACAGCGCAATTATACACAAAACTGCCGGAGCGCTTTGTGGCTAGCAGGTCCCATTGCGGTGGGCCTTGATCGGGGACCCAAAAATTAAGCTCAATGATCCCTCCGCCTAACCTAGGCCCAATACAAATTACCCGATCTCCACAAGCCCTAAATGCTAATCCCCAACCATTCATTGAAACTGCCTGCTCAGGTAATCTCCCAATTGTAAACCAGAAATTCCTCTTTGTCATATCTTCTCACCTCCTTTCGTGCATAATCTGCTGCATACACAACATTATTTACAACAGCAAGAAGAGGAGGTGCCTCAGTCATCCCCGCCCCTTCATTCCGTCCAGGGAACATGTTAGGTATCACAGTCCATACCCTTGTCTTCATATCATAAACCTCACGGCACGTAAGCGATTCTGAGTTGCCCTCTCCAATCCCACCCATAATATAAAATTTCCCTTCCATGAAAACGGCCGAGCCCTTTTTTCTCGCTTTATTCATGCCTGGAAGAGTCTCCCAAGTTCCTGTTTCTTAATTATAAAGCTCGGCAGAATTTAGGATATTGGCATTTGGATCACAACCACCAGCTAAAATTGCAATTTCCCCAAGACTGGCAGAACCGAACAAGCACCTGGGTGTATTCATGCTCATACCGGATGACCATGTATTTGTCAAAATGCTATATCTACGAATAACAAGGGATGTTATTTCCTTTCCAAAAACAAGAAGTTCGGTACCAACGGCCAACGACTCCCTGTCTGAGCACATGAAGCATTCATTTGAAGGAATTCTAGGTAAATGCATCCAACGGCGATGACTTGGATCAAATGCTTCCCATTCAAGAAGGCTACAAGAGAGGTAAACCCAATGCTCTACAATACCCATTTCCCTCTTAGTCTATATAGCTCCCCACTCCGAATTAGAGAACGGAAGTTCTGATTCAGTGAGGAGATTGAGCCATAATCAGACCTAGAACAGTGAAGAAGGCAATTAATCGAGATGTCCCGACCAAGTTGGTGGATAAGAGAACTTGAATCTGACCCATTCCGTGTGGAATTTTGGTCATCTGGTTGGTCAGTTTGGAAAACGTGCTTGCTGTTTGAGAGCTCAATCACACAAAGAGCATTATAAATCCATGTGCTGTCTTGCTCACACGAGCTTGGCAAGTCCCTCTGCATGAGATAGGATGGACCCTTCAACATGTTGCCGAAAACATCCAATTCGATCAAGAAAGCCTTCTTTCTTACCATAAAAAGAAAAAAAAAAAAAAAAGCAGTGAATAAAAGTGGAAATTCATAACCAAAACACACATCCACTAGATATGTTATTTTTGAAGTAAATCAAGAAACCGTGTATACTCAGCAATAAAACCAGCAAATATGCAACCAAACTAAACAACTAACACAAACACTTACGTGATTTTAATCACTCCGACATCCAATTAAACAATAAAAAAAGGATCATGCACACGAATCCTTGAACCCAATCAATCTAAATTTGGCACCATAAAAACAACATGCATAAACTGTATTTTGTATCGGAAACACATCTACGGCTTTCGAAGTGTAATAAACGTCTATCACAATCAAAACAATCAGAATATAAGGTAAACCACAGGCTATAACATAGCTATAGAATAATCCAGCCTCTAAAATGAGAATAACCCATGTCAGATCTCAGGCAAATACAAACAGAGAAACAAAAAACAAAGAGGCAAAAAAAAAAAAAAAAACAGAAGAAAAACAAATTGAGAACCAATCACATACCAGACTCTACTGAAAACGCTGCATGCAAATTTACCAAATCTGTACGCATGATGTTTGAACCTCCAACAGTCAAACTCAAAAAACTAGATGGCCATTTCGAATTTCTAATTACCGAGAACCCATAATTTCCTTTCCCTTTTGTTCATCTGTGAGTGCATAAATGATAAACATATACCCGGGAACTCTAATATCAAATAAGAGAAAATACGTACTGGGAAACAGATAGAGCAGAACGCTTAAGAATTGAATAAGAAAGCTTCAGTTCTCGCTGCCTCCTCCTCCTTGCTCCTCCTCTCTCTAAATCACAAACCCAATTGCTCTCTCCCTCACTCTTTTAGCTCGGTTTATATTCGCCTGTGTTGCGAGAGAGCACTTGGTACTGGCACTAGATTCCTTTACAGTGCATAAAAATGGAATTATAATATATATTTATATATATATATATATTTATTCGTTTGAAAGAAAGGATTGGGTGGTCGGTCCCACGACCCCAAGAAAGTGAGAAGTGAGTCGCCGTTTGGGGATTTTGCGGCTGAGTTGAACCGAAACCGCCAACGGCGATTTGTGCACGTGTTACTAAAAAATCATACTTCTTCTTTCTTTCCAAACAATATCATATAGGAATACTCACAATATTTTTAATTCTAAAAAATTATAATGGTATTTTTATGAATCACTGCATATAGATTGCTCGTATCTGGCGAGCGAAAGCATCTTATACTCAGGCGAGCAAAGAGTAAAGGAGAAGTACTCATCCACGGAGTATAAAGGTATCACGCCCTCCTTGAGCATAAGTGCCGGAACCCGAAGCGAGCAAATAGTACTAGCTATGGGCCGAGCAACCCCATCCCTCATCGGGGTGAGTAAAAGGTACTTGCCAATACAGGTGAGCAACTTGAAGAATGTTAGGCCACTTAATGGGATCAGGCTTACAGGCTGGAAGGTGGGACGTAGTGGAAGAGGTTATGGGCACGTGAAGAATGAGAGAAACGTTGGATGGACTGGGTCGCATGCAGTTCCGAGTTTTACGTTACTTTTATTTCTGTTAGTGGTGCTTTGTTTTTACGTATAGTGCATGTTCTGTTTTTATGTGTGAGTTAGTTTCATTCTATTTTTTTTTACGTTCTGTTTTATTCTGTTTTATGCTCTGTTTCATGAGCAGTATTTTTAGTTCTTAGTCCGCAAGTTTAGTCCGCAAATTTCCTTTTATTTCGGGGTGTAGGCTACATAATTCTGCTATTTAAGTAGACGAGAATTATGAATGAAAGGCTTCAAAAATAGTTGAGTCAAACTGTGGTACATTCTCACCCGAAGAGAACAATTTATATATATTTTATCGTCTGTGTTTGGGACCTATCAATTGGCCTCAGAGCCAGGTTATTTATGGGAACCAACAAAGAGCGTATTGAGCAGTTGGAGGCTGGGCTCGGTGGAGTGCAGGAGGGGTTACACCGAATGGAGAGTAGCATGGCCGACAGGCTTCGCCATTTGGAAGAAACTCTCAATCACCTCTCTGATGTTTTGCTCACAAACCAGGAGAACCCCAACCACGGAAACCATCACCGAGAAGGCAACGATGGAGGACGGATGGTTGTATCATCCAAAACAACAAAACTTCAATTTCCTAGATTTTCAGGAGATGATCCGACGGAATGGTTCAATCGGGTGAATCAATTTTTTGAGTTTCAAAATACTCCCGAAGCCCAGAAAGTTTCCTTGGCCTCCTACCACTTGGAAGGAGAGGCCAACCAGTGGTGGCAGTGGATCTGCAGGACAGTCCGAGAAGAAGGACGCGTTCTCTCATGGGCAAATTTTGAAGACGAACTCTGGGCTCGCTTTGGACCTTCGGAGTGCGAAGATTTTGATGAAGCTCTTTCAAGAATCATGCAGACAGGCTCTCTGCGTGATTACCAACGAGAATTTGAACGCTTGGGCAATCGGGTACGAGGCTGGACACAAAGAGCTCTTGTGGGAACATTTATGGGTGGGTTAAAATCGGACATCTCGGATGGTATCCGAATGTTTAAGCCTCAGACATTAAAGGAGGCTATCAGCTTCGCGCGAATGAAAGATGATCAACTATCGAGACAAGGGACGTGTGTACATCCTCCAGTACCAGTGAGAGACCCATTAGCTCTTCCGCTAGCAACTCGAGCAGCACCAGCCGTACCTGCAGTTCCTGTTCGGCGACTGACTTGGGATGAAATGCAGCGAAGGTGAGATCAAGGTCTATGTTTTAATTGTAATGATCATTTTACTGCAGGTCACCGGTGTCAAGGGTCACGGCTACTCATGCTGGAAGGACACGATGGCAGCGGCAACATTATCTGTGAAGCTGCACCCATACAAGCAGCAAACGACCTTCAAACGGGTCCAGGTCCACCAGAAAATGGCAGACGAAAAACCTACTGCAATTATTCCTAACTGTGGACCTTGAGGACAAGGATCCACTTAATGGGGGAGTATTGTTAGGCACTTAATGGGATCAGGCTTACAGGCTGGAAGGTGGGACGTAGTGGAAGAGGTTATGGGCACGTGAAGAACGAGAGAAACGTTGGATGGACTGGGTCGCATGCAATTCTGAGTTTTACGTTACTTTTATTTCTGCTAGTGGTGCTTTGTTTTTACGTATGGTGCATGTTCTGTTTTTACGTGTGAGTTAGTTTCATTCTATTTTTTTTTTTACGTTCTGTTTTATTCTGTTTTATGCTCTGTTTCATGAGCAGTATTTTTAGTTCTTAGTCCGCAAGTTTGGTTCTTAGGCCGCAAGTTTAGTCCGCAAGTTTCCTTTTATTTCGGGGTGTAGGCTACATAATTCTGCTATTTAAGCAGACGTGACTTATGAATGAAAGGCATCAAAAATAGTTGAGTCAAACTGTGGTACATTCTCACCCGAAGAGAACAATTTATATATATTTTATCGTCTGTGTTTGGGACCTATCAAAGAATAGCAGTGTTTGCCCATACGAATGAGCACTGTTGCGAGCACACTAAAGAATAACAATGTTCTCCAACCTGGCTGAACACACTAAAAATACATGCATGTTGATCCAATGAAATAGGGCTCTTTTCTTAATTAAGCAAAATGGTTTCATAGTCAGCAGAAGTTTAAAAAGGGTCCAGAAATCAATTTTAGAATATGACAACTAAATTACAGTGAAGACAAGAATATATAATACAACATCACTCTCAATGGAAAGCCCAAACCAAATGACCTATACTCTAAAAAGACTAGTTAATGATGCAATTAGAGTCCTATTGAAACCTTATAAAAAGCAAGAATTTCTCATTCTCAAGCAATGTGAGATCCCATATACCAACTACCCGTATCCATATCATATAGGGTATCACAATTTACCCCCTTAAATTCCCGACGTCCTCCTCGGGCCTGTCCAATGTAGGTGGCATGGCTCAAGTCCCACATTTCTAGTTGGGATAGACTCTGATACCTTTGCAGATTGAGACCCCTGTGGTGCGGTTCTCTTCCTCTATTCCAACAGTGCAACTCTTCTTTGAAGGCTCCGTTCAAATAATGTGGCCTTATTCACCAACTCTGAAAAGTTTCGGATTTGAAAGCCCACAATTCGTTCGTAAATCTTTTTGTTCAACCCCTGTTCAAACTTACGAGCATTCTTCTCCTCATCAGGGATCAGATATGCAGCAAAATGTGATAACTCGATAAATCTAGCTGCGTACTGGTGTATTGTCATAGCTCCCTGCACCAAATTAGCAAACTCCATAGCCTTGTCATCTCTGACTGAGGTTGGGAAAAAGCATACCAGAAAAATCTGCTTGAAGTGCAGCCAACAGACTATTTCCGTCCCTTCAGCTTCTCTGATAGTTCTTTCAGAAATCCACCATCTTTTTGCTTCTCCCATTAGTTTGAAAGTGAAGTATAAAACCTTCTGTTCATCTGTGCAGTTTATAACGTGGAGTATCTCCTCAATGTCTTAGATTCAATCTTCTGCTAAGGTTGTGTTGTCCTGACCAACGAAGGTAAGAGGATGCATTCGATTAAACTGGTCTATGGTGCATCCTCATTCATCATTTGTCGCATTCATACCCTATACACTTCTTTCCCAACGACGAGGTGGCATCCTAACAACTTGGATTATTAAAAATCGTTACAAGAATAAAGAGTTCATACAAAAATAAGCAACAGTTGGTAATAGTAAAACAAATGTAAATACATATAAGAAGTGTACATGCAACAGTAGTAACAATATAACTCCAGACTAAGCCTTCAATCCTGTCAAAAGCCTTATATGCGGCCTACAAAATCGAAACGAACCTCAATCAACATGAACATCTCAGAAAATCTATAAAATCCTACCCCTTAAATTCCATAAGACATCTTGCCTAACGCCTGAAGATTCTAAAACCTCAAGTACCAATAAAATCACCTCTTACAGTCCACAAATGTCTACACCTCAACCCTGAAAATTATTTCCTCAAAGTCATGATCCGGTGCCTACAAAATTCTAAAACCTTAACTTTCATCAATCACCTCATTATAGTATGCAGAATCTCTAACCTGACTTTGATACCAACTGTAATGTCCCGATCCTGAAGGTCCGCAGAGTTAGCTTTTAATACTTAATATCAATTTTATTAACACAACTATAAAATCCAGAAAACTCCATAAAATATTAATTCATTTACTCAACCCAAATATCTACATTTCTTCATAGGGACAACAAATAATTTCTCAATAATATAAATTAAAAACTCTCCAAAGACTCAAAAATATCCTTAACTCATCAAATCAAAATAACCAAAAATAAATCAATTTACTAACTACGACTCTCAAATAAGCACTTGTTTCCTCACACCTATTCCACTACGATCATCACACCTTAATAAAACTTCATACTCTTATTCTCCAACTGAACTATCAAAATTATCTGAAAAGTATTTGGAGATAAGGGGTGAGTTATCAACAACTCAGTAAGTAGAGAACGTATACTAGTGTGTAAACATGAGTATTTATCATAATTCAGAATGTTGAACAAAATATTTTCTTTCAGAATGCAAAATTAGAATACTTGTTTTCAGAATGCAAAATATGACATATTACCAAAAATATAAGAGCGAAACTTTCAAAAAACATTCTTATGCAAAATTTCATTTGGCAGAGCATAATTGAATATATTCATCTTATCTTATCATATCAGAACAAAGACCATGTTTAACCCCCATGGTAGGGTTGTGCAAATCCCGGTAGCTAACCTAGCAGAAATAGAATGTGAATCTTCCCATTATCATTCTCAAAGCCCGAGTGTACACATAGGAAAGACCAAGCAGAAAACCACTTTGTTTCCAAAGTGGATGCACAAGAAACAGAAAAAGTTGATACCAACCCGAACAGAGGCCACAGTTTTACACCTGTGGTAAGGTCAGAACGGAACAAAAACAAAAATAGAATGTTATGCCAAAGGTTTTCAGAAATCACATTATATAATATCAGAGTACAGAACATCTTCAGAACAGAACAAAATCAGATCACAAAAACATAATTTATGTACAAAATTTCATATTCGCTTTCTTTTGCAAATTTCAGAAACAAAATGCCAAAATAGCTCATGTCTACACCAGTTATGCCAGAAAATATTTTATTTCTTAAACAGAAATCTCATGAGTTATGCAGAACAAATAACTCAGGTAGTTGAAATTTCTTTTCATAACAAAACATGCATAGTTTTCAAAAATCAACCTCAGCCCATTTTGTTTTTATGCAAAGTCTAGTATAGGAACCCCACTTACTTGGACTTCTTAGTTTTTTTCAGAATTTTCCTCAAAAATGCCGAACAATAATTAATCATCACTTGTAAAAAAATTCACGTAATTCCCGTAAATTTTCGATCAATCACGTATTTTGATATTTAAGCTTAAGCTTCTAAAATAGCTTAATTTCTCATAACCTAAAATTCTCATAACCTCAAAATATTTTGTCACTTTTTGAAATCATCAATGTCCATTTAATAACTCCGACTATGGTATAAAAATCTAACCTATTTACTATCGAAATCAAACTATAAAATTTAATACTAAATAATATAATTATAACAAAATATTTTAAATTATACATCAAAAATTTAGTAATCTCAATCATAAAAAATAAAACATTATCGCTTACTTACTTTTCAAAGAACCAATTTAAATCACTTACAAAAAATTTTGTATTTTAGAGTTTTTAGAATATTATAAAATAAAAAAATAATGCTCACCTTTACATATTAAAAATTAAAACTGACTAACATGACTTGTAATTAAAAGGGTAACATTGTAATTTCAACACAAAATATCTTATGTAGGACGTGAAGCATTGTTATACATGAAAACCTATTCTGGAAACAACAATTTGCGAAGCAGAGGCTCACCGAGAGAAGTGGAGTTGCGACGGAGTTGGGCGGATGCAGAGAATGCGCTGGCAGATGCAGAGATGCGGAAAATCTAGCCCTCAGTCTGTAACCCCCAATGGAAGGTTCAAACCACATAATTTATACTCCAAAAGGACTAGTCAATGATATAATTGGAGTCCCATTGGAACTTTATAAAGAGCAAGAGCTTATCTATATCATATGAGGTATCATAATTTTTTTCCCAAAAATCGATGTCTATAAATAATAAAAATTGCATTGCTATAACTCATTCTTCTTTGTACAACCACCCTACTATCTCATTGAAGCTTCTCTCACGGTCATATCCTGTTGTACAATTTCATCTAAATATTATAAAAGGGGAGGAGTGAACAAATGAACACATTATATTTATAGTAAGCATATATTAGTGCACAAATAATATTCATTTCAAAAAAATGGATGTGCAACAATGAATCGTTAGAGATTTAATATCTAGAAATAAACCTCCATCAAATTTCACAGATACCAACACATATAACAAATATAAGCAAATCTATTCTCATATTTTAATTATAATGATCACATGAAGAGGACACCAAATAATGAAGTAATTGTCAACAATCTCATTTTTCATCTTTATCTTGTCTTATCTCAAATTTTCACATTTATAATTGTTTACGGAATCTGGTAACCTACACATATAGTTTTATCCTCCAAGTGGGTTATCTGCCCTTTACTTTACAAAGGGTTATCTTCTCAAGGACTCAGTGGCCTTTTTCCATGGGGTATGCATCCCCCAAGGACTATGTCCACACTATTGGATGTATTGCATTGTCCATAATCAAATCTGGTATCAATCTCAAGACCAAAACATCTCTGGTTGAGTATTTTAATTATGTTCAATTGGCTAACCTTGTATGCATAATTCCATCGACTTGATATAGTGATATGTTTAGAGCAATGTATTTTATGCGAAAATATAGTTTGATATAGAAACATGTTGGAAGTAGTGTATTTTGTAGGTGTAATATAATGAGTGCATTTTGTAGGGACATGGTTAATTAATTGATAGATTCATAATTGAAATGTTAATCATCACATAAACAAATATTATTTCAACAACTAAACATTACAAAAACAAATATTCAATAGTTAATCATCACAGAGACAAATATTATTTCAACAGTTAATGATCACAAAAACAATATTATTTCAATAGTTATTAGTTAGTCATGAATCCAAAATAAATCGACAAGAAATGGTTAGTTAGATCCACAATGTGATAATAGATAATGAATAAATAATTTATAGGTTTGTTTATAGGACTGGCACAGTTCCCAATTACATCAATCGGTAAAAATCTAACAACCGTTTGGGTAGGGTTTTTTTTCCTCCCTTTTTCTCTTCTCCCATGGGGTTCCCTTTTGAATCTCGCCTAGTCTCGCTTATAACTCTCTTCCCTTCCTCACATTTTTACTATTAAATTTACTCTCCCACTTTCTTTTTCTTCTTTCCTTGCTTACAATCCCATTGACTCGAATTTCGCCCAATCTTGCTTTCATATATCCATACAACACTCTCACTCTGTACGCTGTTCCAACTCCTACTTACATTCCTTTCACGTATTCCGTCTTTTCACCTCACCCCTATTTATATGGGGCTGCTACTATGCCACCCAACAGTCACTGTTGGGCTTGCCGCCTAGGCAAAATGCCACTTTTTTATTTCTGTTTCTTTTTCTTTTTCATATTTTTGAAATATCTTTAAATATTTAAAAAAAAAAAATACAAACATACTAATAGTCCTTTCCTTAACCATGAAGTTAAAAAAAATTAAAAATAAATAAATATATTAGTGGTCAAAATGAGGGGTCAAAATCATTGGACATAGTATCATTTTCCATTTATAACAAAGAAAAATGGTAGATAATCCCATGATTTTGCCCTCTCAATCTTACCGCTTATGCATTATTTTTTATTTTATTTTATTTACCTAATGATTAAAGAAGTGATTATTAATGAAATTGTGCATTTTTTTTTAATTTTTTCTTAATGATTAAGAATACTAAATATATTTGAAACAATATAAGAAAAAAAATAAAAAAGTTTTCAACTAGTGATGCACCCAGCAGTAACCGTTGGGCGGCCAGCTAGCAGGGTCTTTAAAAAATGGAGTCTTTAAGGCTGACGTAAAGTTTACAATCGGTTAAAACCCATGTTACCCATACTCTGACACCCTAGGTCCAGTGGAATTTCAGCACCAAAATCAGTCATCGATCACATGGTCAGCCGCAACCTTAATGTTATTTTTTTGAGTAAGTTTCTCGGAGTCATTTCCGAGCAAGTGGCTCAAATGGCCTTTCTGAGCAAGTTGCTCGAATGCCCAATAGCTTCGTGCAAGTGTGCCAATGGAGCACTATGCTAGGCCATCTTGAGCAATGATGTTGAGCGAAAGTTCTTAGCAACACACTGGGCAAGCTCTCTTAGCAAAACGGTGAATGCAAATATGAGTGAAATTATCTCGAAGATTTGTGTTGTTGGTTGCAGAGTTACAAGCGACAATCTTGAATGGTATGTAGACATCACAAATACCAATTTTGACCCGTTTGACATAGGTTGAGGTAGGGCTGAGCAAAAATCTGAAAGTCTGACTTCGAATTCGACTCCGCTTCAACTCTAACAAAATGGAGTTAGAGTCAGATTTCTTTTTTAATTTTTTAGTCGGAGTCAGAGTCAGAGTCATAGGTGTCACTGGACCAACTCCGACTTCAATTCGATACGATCCGACTCTATGCTCTGATTCCGACTCCAACTCTGACTTTTCCCTCCGACTTTGACTCTGACTCTAAATCCAACTCCAATATTGTATATATGTTATAAATATATATATATATATATATTTATCTATATATTTATCATATGTACTAGTATAATTATATAATTATATAACTAGAACTTATATAGTTAAATTCAATAATATACTAATATGAGTTAGTTATTATAAACTAATATACTTATACTATAATATAGATAGACTAATGATAGTTTAGTATTTGTAAACATTATAGTATTATTACCATACATAATCAAGTATAGACATAAGTTAGACACTAGTATTTAAATTAGCCTAGTATAATAAGTTAATAATACATAATACTAATTTACTAAAGTATAATAACATGTAATTAGATACCACAGCAGAAGTCTTGTATAAAAATAAATTAGATACTAGTACAGAAATAACTACTAAGTATAGTATAATAAGTTAATAAAACATAATACTAACTTACTAAAGTATAATAACATCTAATTAGATACTACAAATAAGTCTAGTATAGAAATAAATTATAAATAAGTTAGACAATAGTATAATATAATAGCATGTAAAACTATAATATAATAACATGTAATTAAACACTAAAAATAATATGTAATACTATAGTATTATAACATGTAATTAGACACTATAGTATATGTGTAGTACAAAAATACGTTAGATATTAGTATAGAAGTAAATTAGCAGTGAATGATTTAGTTTTAATTTTTAATTTTTTAAAAAATTGATATTTGAAAGCTCACAAAAAATTCTTTTCTAAATGGGCTAAATATGAAGCTAAAAAAAAAAAAAATCCAAAACTAAAGGTCCAAATCCAACTCAACTTTGAGTCGGAGTCGGATTGGAGACTACACAAATCAGAGTTGGAGTTCATATTTGAAATTCGACAAAGTCGGGCTCGTCACAAATTTTGTTAGTCAAAATGTACTTTTTTTTTTTATCACATGATTATATAAAAAATATAACACATTTTGATTTTTTTTCCTAACTATATATTAGCATGTTTAAATATTCCTTATAACACCTAGCCTTCCTTTCATCTTTACATTTGATCCAAACAACATCTAACCTGATCAAGGCCTAAAATCAATCCTTGACTATATATCTCTTATAACTATAATCATGTCATTTTTCAAATGGCTTTTCATTAGTGTGACGCCCCCAGCCCTCGCTTGGGATTGAAAGGTAATTGAAAAATCGGTGCATATAACACAAGACTACAAACCCCTCGTACATGACAGTTAAAATGCAATACACCTATTGATATATAACAGTATGCAGTATATCATAGTGGAAATTCTACTTAGGTCAAATAAACAAGACACAAATCCCAAAGTAGAAATTTTCATAATAGTCATCAAAAGACTTAATTGTTCCAAAAGAAATTCCCAAAACCTGGGACTATTACATCAAGTGTCATCAAAATAATCCATTCATCAAAAAGGGTCCCATAACATAAGTCCTTTAGTGAGGGCGATACTACTTGGTCTCGTCCTGATTGAAAATCCTCCTTAAATGCTCTAAAAGCTGCAACACCTCAATGATGAATTCGTCGGTAATTTTCAATCTTTCCAAAACAGACGACTCCTGAGAGACCTCGCGTCTCTTCAGAGACTCCTTGGGATTTAGGGAGCTTGTCTCTTGCATTTTCCTATAACTATCATCTTGGATACCTATCACAACTTCTACCACTCCGAGTAGAGAAACGGTAGTGAAAATTACAACAGTGAGATTTTATGAAATCTCAGTAAGTAAACAAAAAATATGTAACAGATATTGTAAGCATATGTAAGCAAACTTGAAATGCATGCATGGACATGAAACAATACTTATGCATTTGAATTTTTTGAAAATACCATGTATGTCATGGCTTTCATAACCCTTTTCTTTCATAAACATCTTTCTTCATTTCATACTTATTCATTTAACATACTTGTGAGCTCGGATTCTTATTCATATATCATAGCATAACTTTGAGCTCCAAGGCCTTTCTTTGACTTTTAACATATAAATGGACACCTCACAGCTCCCTTACGCACCGTGTGCTCCCCATTTGTTACTGCATTAGCCATTGGCCCACTTTGATCAAGGTGACTATGTCTTGCTTTTAATAATTCATATTACGACAGTTCACTTTTTGCCTTCACCATAGGGAATCCACTAGCTTTAGGTGCAACCTCGCTCCGGTATTCTTTTATTTTAGGAACCATTCAAGATCCGTCGATTGTACTTCATCGACCTTGGGGTTACCACTTGATTTTAGATACTCCTGAGTAGACAAAGGAGTTCCACTATGACATGTCCTCGTCCTAGCCTTAGGGGTCGTAACAAAACTTTTAAAAGACTCATTTTCTTTTTGAAAGATTTTCACATTCCCAATGCATGTGATATTAACTATGAAACTTAGAACTTTCATGGGACACATGCAATGTTGAAGCTTAATCATGACTATATAACAAACAATCATACATGTGTCCATGTACATTTTAAATATTAGAACATGCGACCATGTTCTTTTCCATAAATTTTTAGGCATTTGCATAACAAGCAAGAAACAAACATTCAAAACTTCACATATATTATACAATGGCCAAAACATATAACCCCTAGCATGCTCGAGAATTGGTTTTATGTCTTTAGAACTTCAATCACATAATGTTAATACTTTATCCATGATCATGGACGTGACCTAACAATTTTGTAATACACATTACGCTAACTTTTCATGAGCTTAAAATTGTCTAATGCGTTTAATAAAACTCTATCAATGAACATCCATGTGCAGCCAAACATACTAGTGAACATACTTATGGAAAGGCAAGTAATTTATGGGCTTAATCCTATAAAAGATTTGGTCATATAACAAATATCCATGAACATGTTAAGAATCATGCAATCCGAACCCTAAACGTGGTCTCTCATTCCATTTTTATGATATGAACTAACAATAATAAACCATTTTGACCATATATTGAACAATCATATAAGAAACCGATTATATCACATGGAAGAATATCATCATTTCAAGTACCAACATGCAACCAAATAATAAACGACTTCACATGACATATACATAAGATATCTAAGTACAAGTTATAAATTTACTTACAAAAATCCACAATTGATAAGTGAGAAAGTAGAAAATATATAATAATCATTATGATCGTTTATCCAAAACCCTAATCTCTGTGTGAGAGTGTTGTGCTCTCAACGTATTTCCAAGAAATAGACTCCCAATGTTCAGACCTCCCTTCCTCAAGTCTAAATCTTACATAAAACAAAACCCTAGTTCATAAAAACACTAAAGTCGTGGCCTTCTTTCCTCAAAATATCATGCTTACAAGCTTAAAGCAAACGGAGTTGAGTCTATATCCCTTAAGAAAAAAAATTCCTAATCTAGCTGAGTGTGTGTATGGATATGCTCGTGTGAGAAACTTCACAAGAACCAATACTATATTCTTTTTGGTCGTATGTGTTTGAGCATTTGTTCAGGGTGAACTTTGTCAAGTTCGAAACTTGCTTCCTTTGGCCGTGTGTGTAGTGTAGGAAAGAAAATTGTTCTTGCTTCTTACCTTGCGTGACTCCCTTCTTAGAAAGTACCCTCTAGCGTTTCTTGCATATAAAATGGGGTTTGAAAGAAGTGAGTGTAGTGTGGATAGTGTTTGGATGGAGAGAAAGTGGTGGAAAGTAGAGAGAAATGTTGTGGCCGAAAGCTTCAAGAGAAATTCACCAAGTGACTAAAAGGTTTGGAGTTTCAACTCCTCTCCATTTTGTAGGCATAAGAGGCTTCTTGAACAAGCTAAACTTTCTTGCATGAATGCCATTTGGCACCTAACCCTTGAGCCTCTTCCCCTTCTCCATCATTGGATTGTGTTGGGAACACAAGGAAGCCTTTTGGACAAGTGTCGCCTCCCTCTCAAAACCAAAATCCTCCATCCTCTAAATTCCCTTCATCTTGTGTCTTAGTTTAGTGAACCTTATGACAAAATGAAGTTTCATCTTGCTAGGATCTTCCTCAATTTCCTACAAATGTGCATGTGTGCCAAGTGGCATGTGAGGAGTGTGTGTGTGCATGGTGGCCGGAATTTCCATCTCATCCTAAGAAGATTTTCTTTCACCAATATTTTGGACATTGTGTGATTGGTCATGGTGGGAGGTAAAAATGCACAAACTCTCTTACCCTAGCCGTCCATCTCAGGCATACTTCCACAAGATTCTTCTAGAATCCTTATAGGCGTGTAGGCCTTCTCTTCCCAAGTAAGATTTTACCCTTTCCCAAGACAAGATTCTTCACCTTCCATTTGCATGCATGACACATGGCAAAAAGCAGATCTCCTTTCTCTATGGTGCATGCCCTTTAGGCTTCCCTCAAGTTCCAACTTTTCATGTCTCTTCATCTTCCTTCTAGAAGCTCTCCCCCCATAGTGACAAGTGTCACCATACTATCATCTCACAAGGAAGCCTTCTTGCATGCATGACATATGGCAATAGAGAATCCATTCCCTAGGGTTCCAAAATCGTAATTCCATTATAAGGCCGAATTCCTCATGGGCTTGGGCCTTCCTCAAGATCTCATATGCCTTTTATTCCAACCTAACTTCTCAGTGGGTTACTCATCCTTTCTTGGCCCAATTTAACATTATATAATAAAATGCATAAAAAGTTTTGCAAAAATCTTGGTCATCACATTCTTCCCTTTAGAAAAAGATTTTGACCTCGAAATCGATATTGTAGTCACAAAACAAATTTATTAATAGAAAGACAACTAATCCTCATTTGTACCTCTCGCACTGGCTGCGGTAGAATTCTTAGATGATGACAGAAGTGGTACTTTGCTTTCTTGTTCTGTCATTGAATTTTGCAATAAATAGAATGTTGTGTCCAAGTCATAATCATAATACAAATCTACTCGCTGAATACGGTCAGTAGAGGTATCTAAAGTTTCAAAAGGCTCATATCTTAAAAGCGTGAGCTTCTACAGCGCAACTGGATTCTGCCTCAGGTTAAGTCTGAGTAGACGTAATCTTTTTGCGTCTTTCCATACCAAAGTGTCGGGGTTTATGCTCTTCATGTGGTAAGTCTTTTCTTAGAAAAATATTACCTCGAAAATCCACACCCAACACATGAGTGCGGTGATGCTCGAATCTTTGCATCTGCTGCTAGTGAGCACTCATCATTCGATCCATCCTTACTCATCGGTTCCTATGACTGCTTTTGTGTCTTGCTCTAATCTGTGCTATTGAGGATACAAACATGCGAGGGCTATTCCTATTATGAGCCATGCCCTGTTCACGAGTATGGTAGATGCACATATCATCACTAGAATTCACAGATAACATAGAGACATTCATACACAAGAAATCAAGGTACAATCAAAAATCATTCATAAATGAGATTCATGAATATACAAGTTACAATCAACAATCATTCATAAATGAGATTCATGAATATACAAGTTACTAAGTTACAAACAAATGAGGATATTGAGTCCTCAACAAATCTTCTCTTTCCCACGCCAGTTTTTGAAAAGCTGGGTTGTTCCAAAGTACTTTTACTAAAGATACTTTTCGATTCCTTAGCTCTTGGTCTTTGCTATCCACAATTTGTACAAGTCATTCTTCATCATATAGGTTCGGTCAAAGTCGTATACCACCAGCTTCCATCACCACATGTTGTCTCTCCGTAAAGCTCTTATTTAATGACGATATATGAAAGATATTGTGCACTCCTTGCATCTCAGCTGGTAGATCCAATCGATATGCCACTATCCCAACTCTTTCCATAATTTCGAACTGTCCTACATACCTGGGGCTCAATTTTCCTTTCTTTCCAAACCGTATGTTCATGGGCGATACCTTGACATACACCCAATCTCCCACATTAAACTCTAAATTCCTTCGTCGTTTATCTGCATAACTCTTTTGACGGCTTTGGGCTGCTTTCATCCTTTCTCGGATTAGTTCCACCTGCTTTCATACATCTTGCAAGTACTCTAGTCCTAACAACTTTCTTTCACCGACTTCATCCCAATATAAAGGGGATTTGCACTTCCTTCTATACAATACTTCATAAGGTGCCATCTGTATTGTTGCCTCAAAACTATTATTGTAAGCAAATTCTATCAATGGCAATTGGCTTTCTCAATCACCACTTAATTCCATTATGCAAGCACGTAACATATCCTCCAATGTCTGGATAGTATGTTCTGTCTGTTCGTCTATCTGTGGGTGATAGACACTACTAAACCTCAGATTCATGCCTAACATCATTTGTAAACTTTGTCAGAAATGTGAAGTGAACCGTGTGTCCTTGTCAGATACTATAGATTTAGGCACTCCATGAAGCCTGACTATCTCCTTAACATAAACTCGAGAAAACTTATTCAACGAGTTTGTATTAGCAATCGGTAGGAAATGTGCACTTTTGATCAATCGATCAACTATGACCCAGATCAATTCTTCCCTGACAATGTCCTTGGCAAACCTATCATGAAATCCGTATACACATCCTCACACTTCCATTATGGGATCGATAATGGTTACAATTCTCCAGTTGGTCTCTGATGCTCAGTCTTTACCAACTGGCAAATTGAACATTTCGCAACAAATTCTGCCACATCTCTTTTTATTCCATAGAACCAAAATTGTCCCTTCAAATCTTGGTGCTACCAGGATGAGCAGTATATGGTGTGCAATTAGCAATCGAGAAATGTTGTGGTCCTTCGAATTTCAAAATTTTTTGCCAAAGTTTCTCCATTTTATCATCCTTACCCTGTCCTTCAATAATTTCCTCATTGGTTAATGGTACAATCTCCTGCACCACCGTTAACCTGATATCTCTTGGCGGCTTTCCTATCAGCAATTCCCGCATTCTTGCCAAAAGTGATTGCACGTCGGCCTGAGTCTTCCAACTAAGGGCATCTTCTATCACATTGGCTTTTCCAGGGTGATACTTGATCTCACACTAGTAATCGCTGATCATCTCAACCCATATTCTCTGTCTCATGTTCAGGTTTTTCTAATTAAATAGATAATTGAGACTTTTATGTTCAGTGTACACCTCACACTTTTCTCCATAAAAATAATATCTCTAGATCTTCAGCACAAAGACTACGGCAGCAAGTTCCAAATTGTGAGTAGGGTAATTCCGCTCGTGATTATTGAGTTGTCGAGAGGCATAAGTAATGACTCGCTCTTCTTGCATTGATACGCACCCTGAACCCATCTTAGAGGCATCACTATAAACCACATACGGCTTATGAGGCTTAGGTAAAACCAACACAAGTGCCATGGTTAACCTCCTTTTGAGTTCCTGTAAACTCCTTTCACATTCCACACTCCGAACGTACTTGACATTCTTCTTTGTAAATGTTGTTAAGGGACTAGACAGTTTAGAAAATCCTTTGACGAATCTTCAGTAATATCCTGCCAAATCCAAAAAACAACGAATCTCTTGGGCATTGGTCCGTTTCTATCCATTATTGCTTCTATGCTAGCAGGATCTACAACCACACCTTTACTGGAACTAACATGTCCCAAAAATTTTACCTCTCTAAGCCAGAACTCACACTTGCTAAACTTTGTGTAAAGCTAATGTTCTTGTAAGATCCTCAACACTATCCTCAGGTGCTCTCTATGTTCTTTATCGCTTTGGGAGTAAATCAAAATGTCGTCAATGAACAATACTACAAAGCTGTCCAAATACTGCCTAAATATTCGATTCATCAAATCCATGAATGCTGCTAGGGCATTTGTTAGTTTGAAAGGCATTACTAAAAGTTCAAAGTGTCCATAACGAGTTCGAAAAGTCATTTTAGGTATATCTTGATCTTTACTCTTTAACTAATGATATCCTGATCATAGGTCTATCTTTAAAAATACCGACGTTCCATGCAACTGATGTAACACCCCGTATTTTAGTGTATTTTTAATTAAAATATTATTTTTATTAATTTAAATATTTGTTCTCTTGTTTTAAGTTTATCGGATTTTTAGTTGGTTTATTTTTATGATTTTTAATTTGTAAAAATTATTTTGGTATGCTTTCTTAATATTAATTATTGTTATGTATTTAAATTGCTCTTTATTTTAAATTAGTTTATTATTGGGTTTAATTATTTTATTTTCATTTAATCACTACGTTTAAATTATTTTAATTGACTTGCTGTTTTCAAATCTTTTTTGTTAGATTATTTTTGTGACCCAAGATGTGAGAATTTGACCTCATTTCTTTCCCTCACTTTTTCTTTTTCTTTTTTTCTTTTCCTCTTTTTCTTTTTTCTTCTTTTCTTTTTCCCCTCATTTTCTTTTCTCCTCTCTCCCCTGCTTCCTCCCTCGCACACGAGCCACTCTCTCCCTCTCACCATGCATTTTCTTCTTCCTCCCTTAGTGCCGCCGTGCGCCACCCATTGCTGTCACCGCCCCTCTCCTTCTCTTTTTCTCCGGCCGGCGACCACCCCACTCCAATTTCATTTTCTCTCTTGCCGGCATTTGTCCCAACGCGCCACTCTAAGCCACGACCACCATTCGTTCCAGCGCTGCCGTCGCACCACCATTGGCCGCCATCTTTTCACCACACCATCATCGACCTCCCAGCAATCTAAACCACCCATCCCTAGCTCCGATCTGCCGTTGGTGAAGCTCCACCATCTACTTTTCCGATTTGAGAATTTTGGCCTCCAAACACCTCCCATGCCGCCACCCTCGGCCAACCACCACCACCATTAGCTTCACCGACATCTCTAAACCCTTCCCTTGTAATCTCAACTCTTCATTTGTCTCCGTTCAAAATCTTGTATTTTGAGACCCACAGCCATAGTGCATTTTGCACTGTTACGTTGTTGTACCGCCACTTCTAGCACCTCCGTGATCCTTCAAAAATTATATTATAGAGTGTAAGTATTTTTTCAATGAAATTTCGTGATTTAAATATATTTTTGTACTAACTCATTTTTATTGTGATCTGGTTGGTTGTGCCGGACTGAGTCCGAGGAGTAAAGAGGTCGGATGGATTGGAAGATGGAGTTATTTGTGTGATTAGACTATGTTGGGATTTGTTAGTTGTTGGTTGTTGGATATTGTGTCATTTCATATACATTGCATATTTGCACGCATGTTTATGTTTGTAAATAAAAATTGAGTTTTCGCATAATTGCATACATGTTCATGTGTATTTTAGAAATTGGGTTTTCAAGTGATAAATGGTTTTTGGGTGCATGTGTATCACAACCCCAAGCTGAGATGAGGCATTATCTCGGTGTAGCTCCTCTGGTCACTCGAGAGCGGAATATACTGAGTGATGTCCCCTAGGTTGTCGCTGGGCGACAACGGGATTGGATAGAATGGTAACGCTCTCGTGCTAACTCCGTGGCCCCTCTGCTGGCGGGGGTTAAAGGATGTTTGGCCATGAACGCGCTGGGCGCGGAACTAGGCATCGCTTGTTAGGAAGTCACTCTCACGGTCATTACCCGTGGTGTGACGAAGGGAGTCAGGGTGTACGGATGATCCCTAGGGGAGATCATGGTGCATACAGTTAAAATGAATTATTTTTTTGGGCCATTTCTTGGCGGGAAAATGTTTTTATGGAAATATTTTGGGCCAAATAGGATTTTGGCATGCGTTGGAAAATATTCATTTTCAGGGAAAATGAGGTTTTGGAACTAATGCATATTTCATCATATGCATGCATTTTTATTCTCGAGGGTTGTTTAGATTATACTTACTTGTGGTACCATTTTATGGTAACACTGATTTCGATGCAGATGATGCTAAGGGTGAGTCTGAGGATTCGGCTCCGCCCAAGGAGTGATATGGGATCACTCGTTTTTGTATTTGGACCTTGTATTATATTTTATTTTGGGATAACTATATAACTCTTTTTAAACGTTTTACATAAGTAAATTTGTATTAAAAATTCTGGTACTTAGTTGACTTACTTATATTATCCGCTGCGTTGTTCATTGTACACTATTGCATGTACACACACTTGCCACTATCGTTGGGATACGTGACCGTGTTGTCATCATCCGGGCGTCTCGATTCCCGAGTTTCCATACATGGGGGTCGGAGGCGCCATAACTGATCCAACAAGTTGTCGATCCAAGGTAAAGGGTATTTATTCTTAATGGTTACTTTATTCAAATCCCGATAATCAATGCACATCCTCATCTTGTCATCCTTCTTTTTCACAATTAGGACTGGTGCACCCCATGGGGACGAACTCGGGCAAATAAATCCCTTTTCAAGGAGTTCCTCGATTTGAACCTTTAGCTCCTTCAACTCGGCTGGGGCAATTCGATAAGCTACCTTGTATACTGGGGCCGCAACTGGCACCAACTCAATTACAAACTCTGTTTTCCAATTTGGGGGGTAATCCAAGCAGAACATCGGTAAAAACTTCAGGAAACTCTTCTATCACAGGAGTCCCTCCAACTTCTTTAGGTTCTTCCGCTACACTAGTTATAACCACTAGATATGCATCAGCTCTTTCCTTCAAGGCTTTCTTTGCTCATCCTACTGTTAAGGTTGAGGAGTCGACTTCACTACCTTTCCCATGTAACAAATTCTGTCCCTCGAGGGTAACTGGAAGATCACCTTCTTTTTTTGGTAATTTATTTTAGCATAGTTCCTAGACAATCAATCCATTCATAAGATCAAGTTGAATTCCATTAAGTGGAAAACGATCAAATCCGTGGTTAGGGTCAGTCTTGTGACTTCCAACAGACAATTCCTAACTATTCGAGTGCATCCAACTACCCTCCCGTCTGGTATAGCTACTAAAACTTTTTGAGACAAGGATTCCACACTCAACTTACATCTTCTCACACAATCATATGACACAAAGGAACGCGAAGCTCCAGAATCAAACAGAGCACAAACCAACTGTTGCATCAACTTAACCTTACCTACTAGGGTAACTAAAGTTAATTATGAATTCTTAGCAAACACCAGCTACCAACTATAGTAGGGTTGGAATGTTACTAGTGATTACTTTAGCATCCGTAGCTTCCTCAGCTTCCAAATCCACTTCTCCTGGAGTGATTGCATAGACTTTAGCCTTTGCAGGGGTCTTTCCTTTGCTTCTTGGAGTCGATGCTCCTCCCATCATATTACATGGACAATCTCGAATCATATGGCCAGTTTGACCACATCTAAAGCATGCTTCGGTGGTGAAACGACATTCACCATTGTGTCTACGTCCGCAACTGCGACATGGTGGTGGCATAAAAGGCACCACATTACCGACTACCTTCCTCTTTCCTTTATCCGAAGTATATGGGATCTTCTTCTTCCCCATATTCTTTCCTGGAGAGTAAGGCATCCCTCTCTTACGATCAGTCTAAACTTGGGACCACTATATCAAGTGTTATCAAAATAAATCATTCATAAAAAAGGGTCCCATAACATAAGTCCTTTAGTGAGGCCATCCTACTTGGTCATGTCCTAATTCAAAATCCTCCTCAATTGCGCTAAAAGCTGCAATATCTCAGTGATGAATTAGTCGGTAATTTCCAACCTTTCCAAAATAGACTATGAGAGACCTTGCGTCTCTCTGGAGACTCCTTAGGGATCTGGGGAGCTGGTCTCTTGCGTTTCCCTATTACTATCCTGTTAGATACCTGTCACAACTTCAACTATTCTGAGTAGGGGAATAGTAGTGAAAATTACAACAGTGAGATTTTGATAAATCTCAGTAAGTAAACAAATAACATGTAATAGATATCGTAGGCATATGTAAGCAAATTTGAAATGCATGCATGGACATGAAACTTTACTTATGCATTTGACTTTTTCGAAAACACCATGTATGTCATGGCTTTCATAATAACTCTTTTCTTTCATAAAACATCTTTCATCATTTCATATTTATTCATTTAACATACTCGTGAGCTCGGATTCTTGTTCATATATCATAGCATAACTTTGAGCTCAAGGCCTTTCTTTGACTTTTAACTTATAAATGGATACCTCATGGCTCCCCTATGTACCGTGTGCTCCCCGCTAGTAACCGCATCAACTATTAGTCCATTTTTACCAAAGTGGCTACGTCTTACTTTTAATCATTCATATTACAGCAGTTCACTTTTCACCTTCACCGTAGGGCATCCACTATATTTAGGTGCAACCCCGCTTCGGTATCATTTTCTTTTAGGAACCATTCGTGGTCCGCCGACTGTAGTTCATCGACTCAGGGGTTACCACTCCATTTTAGACAATCCTGAGTGGACAGGGGAGTTCCACTGAAACATTTCCTCATCCTAGCCTTTGTGGTCGTGACAAAATTTTTAAAAGACTCATTTTCTTTTTGAAATATTTTCACAATCCCAATGCATGTGACATGAACTATGAAACTTATAACTTTCATGGGACACATGTAATGCCGAAACTTAATCATGACCATATAACAAACAATCATGCATATCCATGTACATTTCGTGTTACTGCTTGAAAATATTAGAATATGTGACTATGTTCTTTTGCATAAATTCGTAGTGCATTTGAATAACAAGCAAGAACCAAACATTCAAAACTTCACATGTATTATGCAATGGCCAAAACATATAAACTATAGTTTGCTCGAGAATTGGTTTTATGTCTTTAGAACTTTAATCACATAATGTTAATACTTCATCCATGGTCATGGCCGAGACCCAACAATTTTGTAATATACATTACACCAACTTTTCATGAACTTAAAATTGTATAATACGTTTAATAAAACTTTATCAATGAATATGCATGTGTAGCCGAAACATACTAGCGAACATACTTAAGGAAAGGCAAGTAATTTATGGGCTTAATCCTATAAAAGATTTGGTCATATAAGAAATATCCATGAACATGTTAAGAATCACGCAATCCGAACCCTAAATATGAACTCTCATTCCATTTTTATGATATAAACTAACAACAGTAAACCATTTCACCCATATATTGAACAATCATACAAGGAATCGATTATATTACATGGAAGAATATCATCATTTCACATGCAACCAAACAACAAACGAGTTCACATGGTATATACATAAAATATCCAAGTACAAGTTATAAATTTACTTACAAAAGTCCATAACCGATAAGTGAGCGAGCTGAAAATATATATAACAATTATTAGGATCAGTTATCCAAAATCCTAATCTGTGTGTGTGAGTGTTGTGCTCTTGACATATTTCCAAGAAAGTCTCCCAATGTTCGGACTTCCCTTCCTCAAGTTAGAATCTTACATAAAACAAAACCCTAGTTCATAAAAACACTAAAGTCGTGGCCTTCTTTCCTCAAAACATCATGCTTTTGAGCTTAAAGCAAATGGAATTGAGTCTACATCCCTTTAAAAAAAAAAAAAACCCTAATCTAGCCGAGTGTGTGTATGGGTTTGCTCATGTGAGAATAAAAAAAAAAGAATGGTCTTTCATCTTGCTAGGATCTTCCTCAATCTCCTACAAGTGTGCACGTGTGCCAAGTGGCATGTGAAGAGTGTGTGTGTGTGCATGGTGGCCAAAATTTCCATCTCCTCCCAAGAAGATTTTTTTTCACCAATATTTTGGACATTGTGTGAATTGTCATGGTGGGTCGCAAAAATGTAGAAGCTCCCTTGCCCTAGCCGTCCATTTCAAGTGTGTCTTCCACAAGATTCTTCTAGAATCCTCATAGGTGTGTAGGCATTCTCTTCCCAAGCAAAATTTTGCCATTTCTCAAGGCAAAATTCTTCACTTTCCATTTGCATGCATGGCACATGACAGAAAGCAAATCTCATTTCTCTATGGTTGCCTTGCATGCCTTTTAGGCTTCCCTCAAGTTTAAATTTTTTATGTCTCTTCATCTTCCTTCTAGAAGCTCTTCCCCCTTAGTGACAAGTGTGACCATTCTATCACCTCACAAGAAAGCCTTCTTGCATATATGACACATGGCAAGGGGGAATCCATTCCCTAGGGTAGGTGTGTACCCTAATTCCACTACAAAGCCGAATTCCTCATGGGCTTGGGCCTTCAAGAAGAACTCAAATGTCCTTTTATTCCAATCTAATTTCTCAATGAGTTACTCCTAATTTCTTAGCCCAATTTAATAATATATAATAAAATGCATAAAGAACTTAGTAAAAATCTTTGTCGTCACAATTAGCAATATGAATAAACCTTCTAAATAATTATCCTCGAAAAAGAAATATGCTAATATATATAGTCCCCTCATGTTGACATGAACTAACTAAATCAGTCGTATTTGCTAGCCAACTTACTCAAGTATATAGACATGCATTGGATGTCCAAACCATTAACAACACTTTCCTACACTTGATGTGAGGCAATTGTAACTTTTTGGAGCACAATCAATCTAGTTTGTTAATGATCGATGAAAAATATCCATTTTTTGGTGTAAAATATTGTTATGCATCTTAGATATTATCATTGAAATGAGTTATACCTGCTAATGTGACCCATTCTAGTTAGTTGCTTTCCATTTAAGTGGTAAATATAATTTAAAATGTAGAACATGCATTGTCATGTGTAAATAGGAATTATAAAATCTGGAATAAAAAATATAATAATTGTTGATGTTATAACGTCGAGTCGATTTTGCATGGCTTAAGAAAAGGATAAACTAGATTGGCTCAAGCGAAATTTGCAGGGAACCTTTAATAATGTCCCATGTGGTAGACAGTTCCAGATCACACATATATTTGCATATATGCCTGCCTTTACATGCACGCTAGGAAGTCATGAGGTTCTATTGGAATTTTGGTCACTACTGATGTGATTTATAATATAATATTGAAAAAGTGGGATTCAAATCATGAAAAAGATTGCAATTATATATCAAGCATCTTCAAAGAGTCAAAAGAAAAGAAAACCAGCACTAAGAAGATGTGGTAGTGGATGATAGGACGTTATTATTATATATATGAACGGTCGCTTAATTTATACAATAATTTTTAATTTTTTTAAGGGAATACACTAATTCTAATTGCAAACGAAACGATCATTCGCATTACAAATAACTCATCACAAATAATTATTTTTTTAATATTTTAATTCAAAGCATCATTTGAAATGATAAGCCTTTAATTCTAGACCGTAGATCATATGATTGTTCTAGTTAAATCTGAATCGTCTTTGTGACGTTTTGTTGTGAGTTACTTTTTTTTCCTTTTACTTTTCTATTTTTCTTTACTCGCTATATCTATTTTTTCTCGGACATATATGCACCATGCATGATGTTCTCGAGCTGTCACTTTTTTTTAAGCGAGTTTCATGAGTTTAACTACAAGTACTTTTACAAAGTGGTGGGAAATAGTAACTTTTTATTCTTGTTTAAAAATAAAAAGTATTGATCTATAAAAATCCCAAATGAGTCGTTACAACTTTTTTTAATAATAAAAATAAAATTTGCATGTCTTTAATGATTTTTTTCTTAATTCGGACATATACAGACAAATGTACTTCTGTTTTTTTTTTTCTAAGCACGTGACTTGGATTGATAGCATATTGATTTTTCTTTGTTGTTAATTTTCCTATTAAATACAGTTTTTTTTTCTTGTCTTTTCTGGAAATTAAAAATAGATTAATTAGGGAACACTGTGCATAGCACATCAAAACTCAAGTTGGGAAAGATACCAAACTATAGGTTATTAACTAATGCTCACCGACTAAGAAAGAAAGAAAAAATCTATTTACAAATTCGTTTATTGACATTCCAAATATATATATATATATATATATATATATATATATATTATGACATGTAAGCCTAATATATTAGCTAGTATGAAAAAGTATTTATATTTTGACTATATTTTAATAATTGTAATGAGTCTGATAATAAATTGTGTTTATATGTCGATTTATAAATTAGAAGGAAAAAACTATAGATACAAATGGATCACACACATTTATGTGGCACACTCACACTCACAGTGTGCCACGTCTTTTTTTTTCCCTTCTTTTTTTCCTCTCGTGCATCTCTCTCTGATCCCTCTTTCCCTCTCTGCCTCCGCCACCCTGTGGCAATCATGGTGGTCAGGGACCACCTTAGGGCAGGTAGAATCCACCTGCGGTCCAAGCGACACCATCTGGCGGGGGGATGAGAGCTCCCGTGCACGATAGCTCTGGACCGCCAACAGATTCTGCCCTCCTTGAGGTGGTCCTCGACCACCATGGCCACCGGGGGAGGCTGAGGTAGACGGAGGCAGAGAGCGAAAGGGGGAGGAGGGGAGGGGAGACCCACGGGAGAGGCGCTGCAGTGAGGGGAGGGGAGACGACAGCAGCTTCTACCGGCCCTGAGGTGGTCTCCTACCACTATGGCAGCAACAGAGGGCAGAGGCGGCAGAGACACATAGGAAGGGGGAGACACACGAGAAGGGAGAAAAAATAAAAAAAGAAAAAAGAAAAGAAAAAGGTAGACGTGACACACTCACAGTGTGCCACTTCAATGTGTTGGAAACCTTTATGTCTATAGCAGCTCCCTAAATAGAATGACTCTTTTTTAACTAAATAAAAAACAATATGAGGGTGCAATCTAAGGTGGCTTCCGTAATTGGGCATGACTATAGTAGCATCGTATCCGTTGTAAATTGGATAGGATGAGCCTAGATGGTAATAAGCTGCGGGCGTTCACTTAAATCGGATTCGAGTAATAACTTAGACCGGCCCCAACATCATTAAGAAATTCAATAAATCTTTTCGCAGCTAATACTATTAATTTAAAGTGAATCCATATAGATTCAAACTAAAATCTGATAATAGAACGACTCACTAAAAACACAACGAACTCTTATTTAGATGTACACCAGAGTTTAATTTTTAAGCCATCACCTTTTGATCAATAGATGTGTCGAACATGAGCCAGCGCAAGCCTGGGTTATTTTGGGTGAGAAGCCAAGAGCCGTGATTGTGATATTGGACAACAATCAACAGGTGGGCCTGGCTTAATGATTGAGTGACCAAGTCTATATATATATATATATATATATATATATATATATATATATATATGTGAGTCTGTAGGGTTAAATGAATCTGTAATATATACTGGAAAATGTATTTGTGTCAGCCCGGTAAAAAATAAATAAATAATGTGAAGTGTGTTGCGGTTATAGGCTGATGTATAGAAATACTCTATATATTGATCCAAGCTTTCTCAACCACTCAAAGCATTCTTATAAATATATATTACAGTTTTTGTCTATTTTTTATACTCTCTTCTTTATTTGACAGAAATAAAGATATATATTCCCAAGTGAAATTAATCTCTTCTTATAAATATATATTCCCAAGTTAAATTAAACAATATACAAAAAATTAGAGTCCTTTCTTTGTCTCTCCAGGCAAAATCCAAATACCCGGTTTCCTCCGACCAGAGGATCTCCATATATACACCCTCCCTCCTCTACTACTCATGCAGTCCACCCTTGTACTGTTTGTAGTTTTGTTTCTAACTTTTTTTCTTGGTTTTCGTATATAGCATAGTGATAATCTGATTTACTGCCTTTTGGCCACTAACGATCCATACACGTCGTCTTACGTACAAGTCTCTTTTGGTTACATTGGGGGAGGGAGTTAAATCCATAATCTTCATTTTCTTCGACTAGTGGAAGAAAATTAACAAAAAGAGCGGCTCGTGAGATCCACCCACTGTCACTCTATGAAAGGCTTTCTACCACCACTTGCGGAATAAGAGGGTTGAGTATACTTTGTGTTGAATAATGAAGAACAAATAGAAGCGCAATTTGACAATATGGTGATACTCCCGTGAAGATATTTGTCCCACAAGTTAGTGATGATACTCCCATGAGGTTTTCCCTAATCACCTTATCAACGACTTTGCAAATGATTAACCGTTTAGTTGGGTAATCAAATCACATCTCACTAAAACTCTAGTGAATGACATTGAATTTTCGTTAAGTACTTACTTACCTGAGTCTTTCCTTAATCACCTTATCAGCAACTTTATCATGATCAACCATTTACTTGGTTAATCAACGTACACTGAAATTTTGTCAAGTACTCACCCTAAGGCCATTCCTAAGGTTTTTCTTGATCACCTTATCAGTGACTTTATAAATGACTGAAATTTTCATTTAGGTATCACTATAACTCCAAGTTTCTAGGCATCTCCAGAATTTACTGAGTTATGCATGTCAACCATAAGATTGCTTCACCTAGGTTTCTCTCAATCCCATTCTAGTCACATGTTCTCTGAATTTCTCTAAAGATAAACCTTTGGTCATCAGATCTGCTACCAACTCGGTCGGGAAAATAAAATTAACCTTGACCTCACATCTTTCCACTATATCTAAAATATAGTTATAATGCCCATCAATGTGTTTTCCCTTGAAATTCTGTGTTCCACTTTTTTTCAATGAAATGACAGACTGATTATCACAAAACACGTTGATTAGTTTTGTAGATGTACTCAAATTCAAGCTTTCAACAAAGCATTTTATCTACACCGCATTACTCACTGTAGTACTACAAGCAATATACTCTGCTTCTATAGTAGACTTAGCAGCACAACCTTGTTTCTTACTTAGCCAAGAAACTGTTGTTCCACCAAATAGAAATATATATTCAGTTATAGATTTTCTATCATCTACATTACTTCCAAAATCAGCATCACTATAACAAATGAATTCTGGATCACTGTTCCCAAAGCACAATTTCAAATTTTTGGTACCTTGTAAATATCTTAATATACGCTATACTGTTTGCCAATGTTATTTACCTGGATTGGATTGAAACCTGCTTACCAATCCTACTGCATGACAAATATATAGTCTGATACTTGTCAGTGCATACATGAGGATTCCAACAGTTTGAACATAGGGAACTTTAAGCATTTCACTTATTTTCTCATCATCTTTTGGGCACATACTTTTATTTAAAGTATGAGCTTTGCAAACAGGCGTATTTAAAGGTTTACAATTTTTCATACCAAATCTTTTAAGCACTTTTTCTACATATTTTTCTTGATCTAAATACAGCACAGATTTGAATTTCTATCTCTAGAAATTTTTATACCAAGAACATAGGTGTCTTCGCCCATGTCTTTCATTTCAAATTTAGATTTCAAGAATTCTTTTGTTTCATGCATCATATCTAAATAATTACTTGCCATAATATATCATCAACATACAATGATAATAATGTTAATTTATTATCATTTTTCCATATGTATACACAATGATCTAGTGGACTCATTTCATATCCCATTTCCAAAATGGCTTGGTGAAATTTCAAGTATCATTGTCTTGAAGATTGCTTAAGTCCATACAGTGACTTCCTCAACCTGTAGACTTTCTATTCATGTCCTTTAATTTTGAATCTTTCTGGTTGAATCATAAAGATATCCTCTTTTAATTCAACATTGCGAAAAGTTGTTTTTACATCTAACTGATGTAATTCCAAATTCATTCTGACAACAATGGACATGATGATCCTTACGGATGTGAACTTCGCCACAGGCGAATATATATCCATAAAGTCTACACTTGTTGTTGAGTATATCCCTTGGCCATTATCCTTGTTTTGTACATTTCCAAACTACTATCAACTTTAAATTTTTTTTCGAGAATCCATTTACAACCAATAGATTTTCTATCTTTTGGAAGATCTGTTAACTCCCAAATATTATTTTTGTTTATTGATTCCATTTCATCTTTCATGGCCTCAAGCCATTTATCTGAATCAATACTATTGATTGCCTCAGAAAAAATTTCAGGATCATTATCTAAATTTTCTAAACTGGTATTTAGTGCATAATGATCTTGAAATAATATTGATGGTCTTATGAATCTTTTACTCCCACTATCTCCAACATTAATACCTGAAAATTGATTTTCGTCTGACTTTATTCTATTTTGATTATTCTAGATTTGAATAATATCAAAATTTTCATTGCCAGACTCTGTGGAGATATGTTCAAATTCTCCTCCTCTATCACTATTCAAACTTTTAATGGGCCTACCCAATAGGGTTTCTACTTCTAATTTAAATTCTTTAAATTTCTCAATTGCCTCCGATTTATGCTTGAGTAAGTAGATATACTCATATCTTGAATGTGAAAGTAATAAAATACTCCATTCCTCTATGAGTTTTTGTTTTAAAAGGTCCACAAATATCAGAATGTATAATTTCTAGTAAATCTATCGATTTTCAAATTTTTGAAAAAGATTTACTACTCATTTTTCCTTTGATACATGGTTCATATATATCAAAATTATTTGAATTTATTTGTGGTATTAATCCACTTTTGCACATTCTAATCATCTTACTTTTATTTATATGGCCTAATCTTAAATGCCATAAATATGCACAATCTGTAGACACATTTAAATAATCAGAAATAGGTACTTTATTAATATCAACATTCAGTACATACATATCTTGATTTTTCACGCCTTTCACTGATACATTGCCCTTACTTATTACAACAGTTCCAGACTTAAACTTAATTGTGTAGCCTTTTTGATCTAGTACAGACACTGATATTAAATTCCTACGAATACTAGGTACATATAAAACATCACTAAGTAAAATAACAGAATCATTCACTTTGAATTTACATGTACCTTGCCTCAAGATATCGCAGTATGTATTGTTGTCCATATACACTATGTGCTCTCCTGTTTGTTTATCTTCAAGTTTGACAAACATATATTTGTTTCTGCATATATGTCTTGTTGATGCAGAGTCAACCCATCATGTATCTGACTCTGGTTCCACTAGCATTACTTCTGAGATTGTATCACAATTTCCTTACTTTCTTGTGCTTTTTTTTATTAGGACATTGTAATTTGCAATGTCCCTTCTTTTCACACTTAAAAAAACAATTTCCAGAAAATAGTTTATTCTGTTTCATTTTTAACCTTTTCTTTTTCTAAAACTGTTTTAGCTTCATCTTGTTTTGTATAGAACGTTTATCCTGAGCCATCAACAAATTGGATGATTCATTATTTTTATTATTTCTCTTCATCCTTTCTCATTCAAGTACTAAAAGTACTAGAAGCAATATCATTGTTATTTCATTTCTACTGTTGTTAAAGAAGTAACAATGTGATCCCAAGATGAAAGAAGACTATTTAGTATGGTTGTAACTTGCATTTTATCAATGAGATGATGACCAGCGTCATGTAATTCTTTTGCAATTAACTCCATTTAAGTACATGATTGCCAATATCATCATTCTCTTTCATACAAGTCCGGTTATAGTTATCCAATAATAATTGTATATAAGTATTCGATCTTAAATCATACTTTGTTTCAACTGCATCCACAATTTCATTAGCAGTTTCATAGTCTTCAAATAAAGGAATAATGTGATCACTCATACAATGCAAACTTAAAGACTTTGCCTATGCATTGTGTTCTATCCATTTATCTTTATTTGAAAAGCTGTTCCCACTTTCACTTTCATCTTTTTTTACAATTTCTTCTCATAGATTTCCTATTGTTAATGTATATAAGATCCTTTCATGGGTCAGAAGAAAAGTTATATGTCTTTTCTAGCCTCGAAAATTTTTTCCATTCAGTTTTTTTATTCCTGAGGGATCAATACTTTTCTTCGGTACTATAAATAATAAACCTTAAAAATTAATCAACAAGAAGAATGTAGAAATAATAAACGTGTACTATTTAAATATAATAGTTCAATTGTGTAAAAATTAAAACTATTACAAACTTAATAGTAATAATAACCCTTGGATTTAATCCAAGGTGGTAGCCTAGAAATTCTCCTATTATATTTTAAATAAGGAGAATATTGAAAGTAGACAAGATAAGTTTGAAAATATATTACTGTTGGACCACCGTTTCGTCCACCTTCTTCTTCCTCGAGCTGAGTTTCTTCCGAAACTGAAAATATTGTATCTTCACTTCTGTCTGGCGAAATGGTCACCAGCTTTGAGGATTTTGATGTGCTCCCGAGGTCCATGAAGTCTGGCAGTGGTGATGAACTCCGACGACCCCCCGGAACAGTAACAGTAGGCGATGAAAAATTAGAAAATGCACTATTTCTTTGTGTAAAAATATTCAAATAATTGTCTTCAAAATAATAACTTACAAGATTTTGAAGATTCCCAATGTACTCTAATTCTCTCACCATGATTTGAAAAAGTTTCCCTTTCGATTTTTCAAGCAAATAAAGATGATTATAATATGCAAGTGTGGTTGTCAAAACAAGTACTTGCCTATTTATCGTCTTCACAATACACACAAAAAATTCCTTCTGACATAACCTGTTTCTGATACCACTGTTGAATAATGAAGAACAAATAGAAGTGAAATTTGGCAATATGGTGACACTCCTATGATGGTATTTTTCTCACATGTTGGTGATGAATAAAAGGAATTAAGTGCATTCATTTGTGAACCAATGACCCTATTTTTTGTTATTGGGATAGGTGAATTATTATGGATCCATCCCCCGAGGGAACCGGACATGATAATTTTTCATCATCCGGCTCGAGCACAAATCAAACGAATGCAAGTGATTCAGTTCTTACAGGTAAATGCTCAATACCCCAACTCAGTATTCTTAAAAAAATAGAGAAATCAGAACCAAGTCAAGATGATACGGATCAACCTATTCTTCTTGTGCCAAAGATCTTACCATTTCCGAAGGAACTGGAGTTACATCCCCTTTCAATTTCCATTCAAGAGTTCTTATGTGTTTCCATTGATAAATACATGGTAACCCAAAGGTCACAAACTTAAGAAGTGATGCAACCTTTTGACTAGATTAAAATGTTATGTCTCTTGATACTTCACTAGTCACACACAACCTTTTGACTAAGCAAAAGGTTGTGTCTCTTGACACTTCCTTAAATATCACTTCTCATGAGAGCCATCACCATGTTAGAGAAAGTCATTCTAAGGGGTACACCGTTTAGTGAACACACCCCTTAGAATAACACTTCGGTCTTTCATATCCGATTGACATTGCTACTCTCCTCTTGAGCGTGGCCCCCATGCATAGGTACAATTAGAGTTGAGCATCGACAATGTCGGAGTCGGAGTGCCCCACCTCTGACTTTGACTCCCACTTTGTCGAAGGTCGAATCTGACCTCCGGTTCCGACTCTGATTCACATAGCCTCTGATTTGACTCTCTCTCCTACTTGTCGAAGCAGAGTCAGATTTGGACTTTTTTTCTTAACTCATTTGAAATTTCAATTCGATAATTTTGGACTCTCACTATTCGTATTTGGGCTTCCAGATTTCAATTTTTTTTTAAAAAATATTTTTTCAATTTCAATTTTATTAAAACACAACCAAAATAGAAAAAATAAATCATTGTACAAATTATTGTTATTATACATTAATATTATATGTTATTATATGTTAATGCTTATACATTAATATTACATGTTATTATACATTGATTATTATACATTACTAGTACATGTCATTAAACTTTAGTTAATATATATTAGTATTACACGTTATTATAAATGTGTATATTTGTATTTATACATAATACACTAGTAGTAAATGTTATTATATAATTAGTATTACAAGTTATTGTATATTAGTGTTTATATATTAGTTGTTATTATACATTAGTGTTACATGGTAGTAATAGTTAATAGTATAGTATTTACATATACTAAACTATTATTAGTGAATTTAGACTATTTATATTTAGTATAAGCATATTATTTTATAATAATTTGCTGATATTAGTATATTATTGAATTTAATTAATTATATAAGTTATAGTTATATAAAATATATATGATTAATATATAAAAAATACATATATTTTTAAAAAATATGTACAATATTGAAGTCGGAGTCAGAGCGGAGTCAAAGCCGATACATCACCACCTTCGACTTCAACTCCGACTCTAATTCCGACTCTGACTTTCTTGGTTAGAAAAACTCCGACTTATCTAGTAAGAATGGAGCCGGAGAGAAGTCGGTTCGGAGTCAGATTTTTAGATTTTTGCTCAGCCCTATGTAAAATCACTGAAGGTCGTTTGTCAGCGATCTAAACCATTTGTTGCATACTATCTTCTTATATTCTAGCTTCTAACAATCATGATTTATGAGTAAGAGGAAGTGAAACTCTTCTTCCATCAATCCAAACTATTAAGACTTTTAAACCGTGATATGATAGTTCGAAATGGACGATATCAAAACCGTTAATGGCGGCTCCTTCTTGAAAGAAATGGGTGTGGATCAAGCTATTGGTCCCATATCTCCATTTTATTTTATTTTCTTGTACTGTATTAGTTGGGATGGAGCGTTTATTATTGCCTCTTTTTTTTTTATTATATATGTATATATTATAATGTAGATGTAATTAAAATTTTTGTCACGATACAAAAGTTTCATTATATGAAAAAAGTTTGCTCTGTTAGGGTTTCTGTCTATCATTGTTTCTGTCTAGGGTTGTTCATGTTGCATGGTTGCCAGTGAGGCCTTGCCGCTCACTGTTGGCCATACTCGTTCGTTTGCCGACCTTGTCGTTACAGTGTTGCAGCCTTTGTAGGAGATGGATGTCCCTTTCTGTACAAAAGTAATTGATGGTGATGTTTGCTTTTTATTCTCTGCGGGAGAGATAGAAAAAACTGCACTACCTTTTGCTTTTCATTGGTTTTAAAATTCCTTCGGCAGTGGCCATCTTTAGAAGCCATAAGAGCTTTCATCCGCAGTCGTTGGGGATTGACCAGTGCCCCTGTAGTTACATGTTATGCCATGTTACGAAATATTTCTATCTCAAGTAACTTATATCTTTCGAGTTACGTTCAAATCATGTTGAGTTACGTCAAAGCTTCTGTCCTTTCGTATTCCTGTCATGTTTCATCTCAAATATTTAGTTTGTGTATTTCGAGAGCAGTCATGTCAAGTTATTCATGTCAATCACGATCCTAAGTGCTAGGATGGGGTAATATGTTAGTGAAACTCCTGTGTTGACGCTGAAGTGTTTAAATAAGTGTGAAATTTTTTGAGTTAACGAAATACTGTCAACGGGTAGCGGGCGGGGCCTAATTAGCTGGTCACTAGAGCGTACAAGACACTAACTCCAATGGAGCCACGTTTCAGTTCTCGTGGGGTCTATAGTGAGTGTGGCACACGAAGTATAGGGTCCACAGTAAGTGTGGCACATACAACACACTCACAGCTGGTGCAGATACCTGTGTTGTGATGTGGTAATCGGCAGGGACACATGGCTCTAGGGGACCCATGTATCACCCAAGAAGCTAAGTTTAATCAGTTAAAAAACAAGATTTCAAGTTTATGTACGTCATCGTGCAATTAAGTTCTTGTTTAGTTTATGGTTTTTAGTAAATTGTGGTAACCACATGAGACAAGAATAGCTTCGTGTTAACTCCATGAGAAGTCAAGTCTCAAATCAAGTTCATGTCATGTTCAAGTTCAAGTTCATGTTAAGTAAAGAAGTTAGTTCAAATTCATGTAAAGGTAAGTTTCAATTCAAGTGTAAAGTTAAGTTTCAGTTCAAGTCCAAGATCATGTTAAGTAAAGTTTCAAATCAAGTTCATGGCAATTCAAGTCTCAGTTTAAGTAAGTTAAGTTCAATTCACATTTCAGTTTAAATTATGTCATATTATATGTCAAGTTGTGCTTTGATTATTTATGACTTTGATTATTCATTTATGCTTTTACTGTCATGCATGCATCATTAACCTGTGTGGAGGTTTCTCATTAACTTCCTAAGATTTGTAAACAAATCTCACTGTGGTAGTCCCAACTACCATCCCCCCCCACCCGGCGGGAATGATAGATCTTGTTACAGGATCTAAAGGAGAGCCGGGAATCGACCAACTGGAAACAGTAGACTAAGCGACGGTGCGACATCGATGATAGTATAGTAGTTAACTTAAATTACTACTTGTACTGATGGAGTTAAATCTCCAGTACTCTTTTGATCATAACCATTTTAGACTAGCGTTGTAATCTCAGTTGTTTAGTATGTCAGTTTGGTGCATAGTATTGTTAAAGAAAAAAATTATCTACTACGAATATTACATAATGCTAGATGCATGTTAAGAACATTGCATCATATACGTCCTGAACTGGGGCAGGTAACCTGTGTCACATGTCTCGACGCTTCAAATGTCTGTCCAATCCCAAGTGAAATTTGGGGGCGTCATAAAGCGCCTACCCAGTAAGTTCAAATGTTATGTTTTGACCTACTCAAGCTCTTCCATTTCAAAAGTTAGAATCGATAGCAACATTAATTGCCTAGTCCATAGGCTTGAATTTACCTCTAGTCAACTTCTATGCTATAGCTTCCCACTACCTCTAGAATCTTCTAAATGTGACAAACTTGCTTGCTATAGCATTGATCTTCCTCATTGTAATATACTTACAAGGATTCCAATTGGCCATAGAAAGCAGCACAAGAAAGGTGTTGAGTGATGCTTTGCGTTCATCTTATCCAAGTCGAGTGAAGCATCACATGTATCGGAACCCAATATTGGATATTAAATGTCATTGTACTCTAAATTCTGTACAACCAAAGCTGATTACCATTGATAATCATGTAGTTAGAATATGGGACACATCAGATGGCCAACATGATTATCCTTTTGGGAGCTGTTTCCAATGTCAATTATTGGAGTTATGAGAGGTTTGCTAGGAGCACTATTTGATCAGCTTAGTACTCTTTATATATCTTATTGGCGTATAAATCATTTACACAATATTAAAGCATGTCTTGTTTCCTTGATAATCTGATTCATTTTATTTGGATTACCACTTCTGAGAAAATGGAGTCCATGCTCTAAAACAGATTCTAATTTCGGTATAGAATGTCCAAGGCCTCCGAAAATGTATGGGAGTTACATAAATTTTTACTATAGTAAGGAGAAAGAATACAATGACCTCGCTACTATTTTCTGTAATCCTCAAGATGATGCCATTAGAAATTTGCTCAGTTTAGAATCTATTCATAGGCTACAATGACAATTGGTGCTGCAGCTCCAGCTGAAAATTCTGGTTACAATTACACTACTGTCACAGATTTTGGGGACGTCTGTTACCATTCCTACTTCTCATATCTGGATGACCTTCGACAAAAGGGGCTCCAAATGTGGACTATTATGATAATAGATTGCTTTACCTTCCTGCTGCAGTTATAGCTGGAGCTCTTTGTTTCATCATTGATTTGCCCTTAATCTCACTCGTTGCCATTTGCAAAGGCCCTTACATGCTCTTGAAGGAATGACACTGTTTGTTTCAAGACCTTATTGGTCATGAAGGCCCTTTCTAGGAGACAATATGTGCACTTTTTGCTGGTCTTGCTATCCTACTCTGGGCCATTGGTTGTTGCTGGGGCAGTGTTTGTTTCATGCTCTTTGGTGAGTTAGGAGAATAATCGTTGATCTAAACTTTGAGGATAAGGTTCCGGGACGTAATGAACCCGCTAATTAGGTTCAAACTAAGTCAAATAGTGGGGCTGGAGAATTACTTCGGTAATGGGCCAAGCGGATGGGCCCCTATTATGTAGTCCATTAGTGTTTAGTCTTTGTTAGTAGATGGGCCGGAATAGTATTCCTTGGGCCGTTAGTGATATTTAGTCTTCTTTGTTTAGTGGCTTTTCCATAACTGACATTCGGCCTTTCCTTTTTTTGGCCCAGGGCCTTATGGCATTTTAGCACATGTATTGAAGGGAGTTGTTTTGGGGGATTATTCTGGAAAAATCTCAAGTGTCCATATTCTTCTTCCTAGAGGACTGAGGGACCTCGAATACCCTATCTAACAATCTCAATAAATGAAAGTTTATGAGTATTTCCTCTATTACTATCCAATCTTTACACAGTTTAGAAAATTTACGTTACCCAGTTTCAAGGTTCATAACACAAACACTATATAGATATATATATATATATATATATATCTGTGTGTATATATATATATATATATTCTAGAATATACTGTAAATAAAATAATTGATGATCTTGCGCCGAACAAGATGTAAGCTGCCTTCCAACTAACACCTAGCAGTAGTCTAAGTAGGTGAAAAATACGCTTTGGCAAAACGCATCACCTAAGTGAGGTTTATATGTTATGTTTGAAACACGAACTCATTTCAATTCATCTCCTGCTTTTTCATCTTTTTATAAAAAAAATTAAATCCTTCTCAACCTACTTCATATATTTAAATACATTTATCAATTTATTTACATTCAAACACATGCATCTTAATGAGTTTATCTTGAGAAACTAAAAATAAATGTGTATTGTAATCGAAGAAACTAATGCAGAATTTATTCTTCATAAGATAGTACTCTGGCATACATGATGACAATGAGAATGACTGAAAATGGTTACAGTAGTGCTCTCAAACGGGGTTTAGAGCTGGGCCCGTGGAGCACCGAAATAAATAAGAATAAAAAACTGGTCATTAAGTTGATGACACGAATACAATTAAGACGTAAGTGTTGATTTAATTAAGGGCATTTGGGTCCTCCACGCTTGGTCTTCCAGTTGTTGTAGCAAGGGCAGACGGCTTTGTTGCCGTAATAGCCAGGAGGGACGCAGAGGCACTTGGCACAGCATTTTTGGCAGAAGAACATGCATGGTTTGTGGTACTGCGTCTGACTACATCTTCTTGAGCATTGTGATGGGCATTCTGGTTGTTTCATTTGCAACGTTATAATAAACATGTCAGTTTTTCATATCATCAATTATTCGGAAACAATGTTAAACCATCTTTTTTTCTTTCTATAATAGATATAACACAATTTAAATTATATTCTCTCTAATTGTTGACTGAATTGAATTCATGTTTAACACAAAGAGAGATAGATATGTGGTATTAGAAGCTCATGTGGTATTCATATTCTTAGAAAATAATAAACATCATTAAAATATTATTATTATTTTAGAATTTAAAAAAGTTAAATTGTTTATTACATTTTGTATAGGAGTTTTAAAAAGTTGTAATAATCAGATGAGATGAGATGAGATGTTTTCTGGTATCCAAACCTAACCTAAATAACAGTAGCATTCACATGACGTGTTCATCTATTGGTGAAGAAAATATGATGATATATGACAACGCATATATATATGTGAATGATACATTTACATAATAATTTGTAAGAACTTTAAAGTAAAATAAGTGAATAATGTTTTGTGGATGATCACTTACGAGAACTCTTAAGACTCCCAGGTCCATATTGCCCCTGAAAATAACATACATTTTCTCAAAACATCATAAAACAAAGTACTTTTTTTCCCAAAAAAAAAAAAAAAAAAACTTATAACACCATCCCAGTGGTACTGGGCTTCTTTTCCCATGGCCTACAAAAAACAAAAAAAAAAAAAAAATGGTACAAAAATTACAAGTAGATAATGAATGAATTGTGAAATCATTGACATGGAGGGTGACCAACAGGGAAAGTTACCTAAGTTGCAACCATGGAAACGCCAAGAAGCGCTATAACCAGAATGCAGAGAAGCTTAGCCATTGCCAAGAATATCAGGCAGAGAGAGAGAGAGAGAGAGAGAGAGAGAGAGAGAGAGAGAGAGAGGTGGTTCAAGTTGCCTAGGTAGTTGGGGCATAATTCAGATCAGTGCCAATAGGTGGCTATAAATAGAGCTCTTAGAGGGATACGGCCAACAGAAGATTGTACTGCATGTCTGTCTAATCCATTGGTACACTATACTTTACGATCTTTGTTGGAGTCGTTTTCCCATTGTATCCATTAGATTATGCACTTGAGATTTGGGGCTTGATAAAATTTACACAAAATGAACCAATCAAAACCGATTCTCTCTTCATTTGCATTGTAAATGCATTAGACTTTACTTCTTGAAACTTCACAAGATCCGTATTTAATGAAATAAAAAATATATGTTAATATATAATTTAAATAATTAATTTTATGTCTTTCTATTAATTTAAAATCCATAACCATAAAAAAAATTGAAATACTTATATAAACATATTTCATTTCTTTTGATGCAAATATATTTTGAAGTAATTTAAACTTCGTTTGGTTATATAAATTATTTCATCTAATCATTATAATTTTTTTAAACTTTCACACAAAATGTGATAAATAATTCAAAATTTTTAAATCTTAAAATAAAAATAATATTATAAAAATATTTTATTTAATTTTTAATTCTTATATCATCTCATCTATATAATTAAACGATACTTCAAATTTCATGTTTTGAGTTGATTGGCAAGTTGAGCATGGGATTTGCAAGTTCTGGAATTTCATTGTTTTCGGTTATTAATATAAACAAAAATAATTAATTTATATCTTATTAATTGGTACCACTGTACAAAAGAAAACAAAAAAAAACTCCAAGAAAATAGAGAAATTTAGAAGGGTGAAGTTGGAACAGAAAAGGCCTGTGCAGTTGAGTGATGTGAGAAGTAACATGGGAAGTTAGTTATGCATAGTCCCAAAAATAGACAACTCTGCAAACTCACAACTCGATGAATAGAGTTTGGAGGGAAAAGAGAACAATATGGATAATCAAATAAACAGAAGAAAGTACACGTGGAGAGGATATCAACTACAGGAAAACATGGAGAGATGACGTGTAAAGATCTGAGAGTGAGTGAGAATGGGAAAGCTAATTATTGATGAGTTGGGGGTACTGAGATAAGCCATGTGCAAGAGCAAAGGCATATGAACAGAGCACATGGAAGTTAAAAGACGAGGACGAAAGGATGGATGGATGCCGGCAGCGAGCAACATCAGCTGTAACCCCATCCCCTTTTTGTCTTCTTTGGGCTCTTCAGTCTCCCTCCCATTGATTCGAGTATTAAATGGATGATGATATCTCTCTCTAAATCGATATGATCGGCGTTGGACAGCTGGGCCCATTTCTCTGGCCTAGTATTGAAATCCGTTCTGCTCTTATTTAAAAGTGATCCCGTCTTCATTTTTATTTATATACTTTTATTTATAATGGAGAAAAATTATAATTACGATACCTAAAATTACAACGTAAGTAAAAAAGTTCTGAAACCAAATGTCAAAAGGGCCTAGAAGCGAAAAAATCTTTCTTGATCATATTCTTTCTCTCTAAATTCAAATTCAGACCGCAACTTTTTCTCTAAATTCAACTCATTCAGACCGGCTAGAGGGGGTGGGAGCTTCGGCTCCTTCCCCCTTCACTCTTTCCCTCTACTTCTCTGATTTTTCTTTGTATTTTATTTTTTTCTTTTTCATTTTTCAGGCCAAATAAAGGTAGAATCGCCTTTCGTGGTCTTCGGGATCCTTATAGCCAACACGCGCCCCACCAGGAGGTTGCCCAGCCGCCGATCTACACGTCCACCGAACACGGCCCCAACCGGAGTGGAGCGTAGCCTGCACGAGCGGGACGAAAATTCCGAAGCTCGTCGGCGCGTGGCCCTCACGCGCCACCAAGGAGCTCTATGCGGTTGCAACACACGGCAGCTCCCGAACCGGCGACTCTGGATCTCCCACGACCGACCGTCGGTTTTCCCTTCCGAAGCGTTTTTTGTGCATTGTTTTTTCCTTTTTACAGTGTTTTCTCTATGTAATTTATTTATGCATTGTCTTTATTTTCAAGAAAACAAAAAAACCCAAAAGCATTTGTCCCTTCAGACTTAGGTCCAAAGGGTGTTGTCCCCCCTCCGCTTAGTCGGTGATGTTGGGGTTTGGTTTCTCCATACTCAACCTAGTTGGGTATGGAGTTTTATGTTTGGTTACTGTGAACTCTGTTGGGAACAGAGTTGTGCTATCTCTTAGACTTCGGTCTTTAGAGATAAGCCGTCTGGACTAGACTATGTCAATCACAATAGTGTACTGAGATTCTACTAACGTTTGTAATTGACTTGTTGTTTGAAGTCAAAGTTGTATGTCCTCTTAAATGAATGGAATGAGATCCTTTTTATCAAAAAAAAAAAAAAAGGGCCTAGAAGCCTCTGACCAAAAAAAAAAAAAATAACGAATCAAGACGAACAAAAATACGAGCACAAAACCACACCTACAAAAAAGATGTTAACACAACAAAACAAAAAGTAAAATCTTACCAAACCAACACAACAACCAAACGTCACATGGCTAATAACAACACAAAGATGGAAAACTCAGTATATCCAAGAGAATTAATCCTCGAAGAATCCTAGGTATATCTCTGATAATATTCCATTCTGTGTTAAGACCAACCACACCACTCCGAGCTAACTAGTCAGCAACTTTGTTTCTCTCCCTATAAACGTGCCGAACTACGCAAACCATAGAATCCGTAAGGGCAATAATATCCTTCCAAAAATCCTCCAAGTACTACATGCCACATCTCCGCCTATTCCACCACGAGATCACTACTTGAAAATCTAATTCAATTTTCACAAAATTAATCTCCAGATATTTACAAGCTTTGAGACCCTGAATAAGAGCTAACAACTCAACTCTATTATTTAAACCGAAACCAATATGAGAATTAAAGGCGTGAACCAAATGTCCTCGATCATTTCTAATAATACCACCCACCCCTGAAAAGCCTGGGTTGCTAAGACTATTGTCATCTATATTCAACTTAAACCACCATTGAGCGGGCTTTTGCCAAGCCACAAGCTTTAAATACTACCTAGCGGAAACCAAAGCCGGAATTTGCAAAGTTTGTAAAATATGCAAATTGTGCATAGAACATTTAGTAACCTTATTCATGTATTGACTTGCTGAACCCATCCAACGCTTAATAGTACGCCAAACCAAACTGATAGACTGAATGCGACCCTCCATACGGTCAGTGCATCTTCTGCACCAAAGGTGCCAAGTAATAATAGAAGGAAGAAGCCCCACAAAGAGCCCCGCTTGAGAGTAGGATGATGCACATCGAAACTAGTCTGTCACCATCTCCATCCAAGTACAACCAAGTGGAAGACCAAAGATAGCGCCACAATAACGCCATATCTTAGCTACAAAATCTCCTCCAAACAATACATGATTTTGGTCTTTGTACTTGCCTTCATCACAACAATCACAACGAGAAACTATCAGGATCCCAATACGTCGAAGATGATCATCAACACTCAAAGCTATATTCCATGCTTTCCACACAGAAACCGAAATTGTAAGAAGAAGCAACTTATGCCATATCCAAGGATGCCATTCCATACTTGAACCCCGTATGCGAATGCAATCCCAAGTTGATTTAGTAGAAAAACTTCTACTCTCGTGCTTAGTCCAAATTAACACATCAGACCCCCTTACAATTGGGCAAAGCCTCAATATTGTCATCCACATTATCCTATCCCACTAACATGGTCAACAGCTCCACATCCCAAATATTAGACAGCTTGTAATCATTAACTTTAATCAGCGGGTTACCCACAAGTTAGAAATCATCAATTAATGGACCCCTATCCCTCCATTTATCATACCAAAATAAAATGTTCACATCTCTAACTCACCACTTTGAATTATTAAGGACACCAGGAATACTTTTAACGATCATTTTCCAAAACCTCGTTTCTTTTTTCATGTCAATGAGAAACCAAGAGGAAGAACCCACATATTTTCCCTTAAAGAAATTAGCCCATAAGAACTTACCTTGAATTAAGTTCCATGCAAACCGCATGTGCAAGGCTTTTTGCATATCATCCAAGTTGAGCAAGCCCAGGCCACCTTCCTCTACTGGCTTACAAATAATGTCCCATGCCACCCACTTTTTTTTTTTTTTTCCTTTACCATTCACCTCACCCCAAAAAAATGTGTTCATCATACGGTTTAAAGCTTTAATAATAGATTGGGGAACCTGCAAAACAGAAACAGATGTAAAGCCATGCTAGAAAGAACATGCCAAAGAAGTATTAGATGGCCACCCAAGGCGAGGGTCTTCATTTTCCAACTGCTGATTTTGTACCATACTTTATTAACCATCTCCTCCAAATGCACATGTTTGAGACACCCCAAGAAAATCAGAAACCCTAGATATTTAAAGGGAAAATAACCTTCCAAGAACCCTGTCAACCTTTTGAGAGCTCCCTTACAGACAAAATCAATTTTTGGAGAAAAAATATGACAGTCTTTTCTTTATTAATCATTTGGCCTGACCAAACTTCATACTTTTCAAACATCAATAAAAGTTCTGTAACAGACTTCTTACTACTATTCAGAAAAATCACAATGTCATCGGCGTACATAAGATGAGAAATCTGAGGAGTACCTCGAGCTTGGGAGGATTGCCCAATCTTGTTCGTTGCCACACTATGTTTCAAAAGTCTAGAAAGTACCTCCTGAAGAATAATAAAAAGATAAGGCAAGAGGGGATCCCCTGGCATAACCCATGACCACCTTGAAAAAAACCTTTCGTCATTCCATTTAGCATCACAGAATACCAAATATTCAAAATGCAAGCATGAATTAATTCACAAGGAGGAGAGAAGCCAAAACAATGGAGGACCTCCAACAAAAAATTCCAATCCACCCGATCATATGCTTTGGCCATGTCAACTTTAATCATGATATTGCCACCATGGGACATCTTATTCAAGGAATGAACCATTTCCTGAGTAAGACTAATATTCTCAAATATGCTACTCCTAGGGATAAAAGCTCATTGCTCAAGAGATATCAATTTGGGAAGAAGACCTGTCAAACGATTCACAATAATTTTGGAACAAATTTTATAGAAGACCGAATAAATATTTAGCGGCCTAAATTTATCAAATCCCGAAGGCACATCTATTTTCAGAATAAGCATAATGAAAGAAGCTGAATAAAACCTCGAAAAATTTTTAGAGAGAAAAAATTCCGAGATAGCTACCAAGACATGCATCTTAACCACCTCCCAGCAGCTCTTAAAAAAACTCGCACCAAAACCATCTGGCCATGGAGAACTGTTTATAGGAATAGAAGAGAGAGCCTCTTTGACTTCATCCAAGGAAGGGGTGCAACAAAGACGGACACAATCCTCTTCTTCAATAACCTGTGAGATTAAATAAGATAAATCCTGAAGTTCTCTTGACTGATTTGTATTTTGGAGAAAACCAGAAAAATAATGGATGGCACCATGATGAATTGCTTCTGGTGAATTAAACTCAATCCCGTCCAGAGTTCTCTCTCTGGAATTCTTTTACGCCTTTTATTGGCTAAACAGACACGGAAGAATTTAGAGTTACGATCGCCTTCCATCTTCCACCTGATTTTTTCCATTTGAGCCAATCTGGTATCTTCCTTACGCCTCCAAGAAGACAACTCAGCAAAGGCCAACACAAGCTCCCTTTCGGCATCTGCATCCCATTCTCTTTGCAGACGACATTCAAGACCCTCGACCTTCTCTTCAAGAATAGCAATCTGAGCATTGGTCCTCCCAAAAGCCCTCTTGTTCCATTCACAAAGAGCCACCTTAACCTTTTCAAGCTTACTAGCAAGTTTAACAAGCCCCGTACCTACTGCTGGTTCAGACCACACATACTGGACAAAATCCATAAAATCTGGGTGTTCAGTCCACATTTGCTGAAACCGAAATAGAGAAGGGCCATAGGAATAAGGACCCTTAAGGAACTCCATGAGCATGGGACAATGATTTGAAGTCGTCCTAGGCAAATACGAACAAGTCACATTAGGAAAAGTAGACAGTAATTTAGCATCAAGGAGCACTTGATCCAGTTTAGCCCAAGCTCTAGATAATCCACGCTGACCATTGCACTAAGAGAACTTTCTTCCTTGTGAATTCATGTCAATCAACCCACCTTGGTGAATCCATAGGTTCAAATCGTCCATAGCAGCTCTTGGCCTTGGTCTACCACCCCTCATTTCCAAATCCGAGCGAATAATATTGAAATCTCTAGCAAACAAACTAGGATCCGCACCCATACTACTCAACCTCAGCTCCTCCCATAAAATCTGCCTTTCAATCATATTACACTTAGTGTAGATAAAGTTACCCAAAAAATGAGAAGTTCCCTCTGCTATACGTAACGACAAAAACTGTGATCCCATTCGGACAACCTGCACGTCCATATCATTCATCCAAAAGACCCAAATTTTCACACCAACTTCCTCATTGGTTATTACATTATCAAAATGAAGAACCCGCATATACCTTTGAGCTTTATCGAGATTCTGGAATGGTTCCATCAACACTTCCATCTTCGGTTTGAACTTTTTGAGCAAATTCCTTAAGCATCCCTTAGAAGGTCTAATCCCCCTAATGTTCCAAAAAAATATGGGACCTGTCATAGAGAGAATTTTTTGGCTTGAGTGAGCACCCGATTGGAACTCCTGACTTTCTCAAAAATGCTTTTTATGATATTTTCGTTTCCGGCTTCACCCTCTATTTCCGTATGGTATTCTTTGTCCTGCGAAAAAACTTCAGCATGTAAATCAAGTTTGGATCCGACATTGACCCTTCTTCCAAAAAGAAAGCATCCTCCTATAATTGATCATCATCCCTCTGCTCTGTGTGCTTATCATTTATAAGAATCTCTTCAACCTCTAGCCTGTCTATGTCCACCTCCACCTCCCTCGACAAGGGAGAAGTATGTTGTATCACTTCATTCTTCTCTGGTGGAACCTTATTCTTCCTCTCCTTAACAGAACACTCAGTAATAGGAGCCTCACCATGTTCTTTATCTGCTTCCAACTCTTCAATCAACAAAGGTGACGAGGATTCCCCTTTTACCAGATTTGCCTCAGGGTCTATATTCTCTACAACCTCTTTTTCCGCAGTAACAGAAGGAAATGTTGTATCTTTCTGTTCTGCAGCAACAAGCTTTTGTTGCCAAACCCATACTTTGTTTTCAAACATCTTTTTTCCAGTCCGACAAGTCCGCACATTATGCCCCTGAATTTTGCATTTAGAATAGAATGCGGGCAGAGTTTCGTGTACACTTTCTTTCTTACGGCTAGAACCCATCCTAGGACTCCCAATCCAAAAATGAGATAGAGGCTCCTTGACAGCATCCATCTCCACACAGATACGGGCACCATCGGTGCGAGTCGCACAACAAGTGGGGGTATCACACCTGGTAAATCTACCTATCGGAGCTGTAAGAATTTTTAGAAAAGATTCATGGTAATAGTTTGGAGGCAAACCTGGCAAGACGATCCAGACCGGAACAATCGATGGTTCTTCTTCTTACTTAAGTTTTGGTGTCCAATGGAATGGATGGTATGGAACCCCATCAATGTCGCAAGCTTCACGAGGCAACGCCTTCATGCAATCTTCCTTCGAGGATATACATATAAAAACATTCCGAGAACACCTCATAGTAGAAACAACCGGAGTACCATCAGGACTCAAGCGATTACGAATGAAAGCCCGAATGGCATCTAAAGAGGGATGATTTCGAAGAAATTTTAGAACAATTGAGAACCTAAAGGGTTCTTCCAAACGATATATTTCCTCCATTTAGAACTGAAAAAATAGTTCCCCATCCTTATTTTTCGGCACTCGGTGTGACACAGACAACTCGGTAAGTAGCTGGGGCACCACCAAGACGAGATCCACAAACAATCGTCGACCTACATTTTCAGTGGCTGCCATGCGGCCTTACGTGAATCTGGAAACCAACCCTAGCAGAGAACGAAGGCTTAAGAAGAGCTTTCAAGAAAACCCACGTGGACAATGATTGTTATTATTATTATTTTTATTAAGGCCATGGTTGGATCGCTGATAAAAGATATTTATGATATTATAATATTTCTAATGTTAAGTTCTGTTTATATTCGAAACTCACATTAATTTATCTTAATTCATCTTATTTTATTATTACAATTTTTTTAAATTTTCACAGAAAATATAATAAACAATTCAATTTTTTCAAATCCTAAAACAATAATAATATTAAAAAATAGTATTCTAATAATATTTTATTCAACTCATCTCAACACATTTCAATTCATCTCTAAATACTAACGGGCCTAAACTTTCTCAAGTTTTAGTAAGCTCAAAAAATTATTTTCAAAGTTAAATTTAAATACTAGAATATATATATAACCGGGGCTGCTATAACGAATGACCATAGACGCCCAAAATTAGACTGGCGTGGTGACTAGAATACTTTGACCACCATGGCATATGCCTGGTGGCAGAGGTGGAAATATGATTTGGTGTAGGGGTGATTAGTAAAGTGTATCGCATGTAGCGGTGAACGGTAACAAATATTTAAGATAGTAAAGTGTGTCACCAACATTTAACATTAACCATATAAGGTAGTTATTTAAAGACAACTAAATTATTCAAGCCGCCAATCTGAACCTCTCACTTAAGGTCTACCAGACTTAAGTAAACGATAAAAATTAAGATAGAAATAGTTATGTGAGACTTGTTGAAACAAACGATAAAAATTAAGAAAACAAGCAATAAAAAATAGTTATGTGGTTTTATCTTTGTCTTCACTCCTAATTGTTATTTTGATGGTAGTATATATGTACTTACTAACAAAACTAATCCAAATTAATAAATTAGCTAGTGAAAAACTTGAAAATAAAAGTGTAAATAAATAGGAAAAATGAGGTTGTAGATTTACCAAATAGCTTATAAAAAGTGACCAAGATATTTTCTTACCTCTTATGAAATGTGAAAAAAAATGAGAATGTAAAATTTTATTATTGACAAAAAATAGGTGTAAGTATGAAAAATGTTGAAAAACTAAAAGAAACCTAGACAATTAAGTAATAAATGAGATTTTTGAAAATATTTTGAGGGGCAAATGATCTTTATACTAAGACATCTTTAAAAAATCATATACTAAAAAAACATTTTAAAAATTTTTGGGGGCTACAGCATCAATGTAGGTCTGCCCTTGCCTGGTGGCCACCTTGGCAACCAAGGGTTGGGCTACATTGTGGCTACATGGTTTTTGGCCTAACATGAGTAGCCTAAATTGGACAATCGTAGTGATTAAGTTGGCCAACTTGTGATGGCAACAATCCCGAGGTGGTCGACGGCAAACCTACGTCATGATTAGGGGGCCATCGGCCTCCCAAGATTTAAAAAAATATTAAAATATACCCTAAATTTTATTTATAATTCTATAAATATACAAATGCACCCCCCCTCCCCCCAATTTACAGTCCTCATATGTTTTCTAAAATTTTATAAAATTTCAATATATCTAGAAATTTCTTTCTCTAATTTGTTTTTCCTATAGTCTCAAAATTATGTATAATTTGTCTATATTATTTATTTTCAAGGATATGGCCTCACGAAAATGACATTAAAACTAAGTTTAGAAAAAAATAATAAACTTATTAGTATGGATCTCAAAGTTTTTTTGTTATATAATATTAGACTTCTTAAAATGAAATCTAAAGTGAAAATATAAGAAAAATCATTTAAAATTGAGGATTTACATGAAAAATAGTTGAGAGGTTTTATCATCTAGACTTCATTGAGTAAAAAAAAAATTATTTAAGGTCTCAATGATAACATTATATGCTTAATGTGATACAAAAATATTTAGATTTTGCATGAAACCTGATAAACTAGCTTACATACTAGAATGAAAGATGATCTTCTAAAAGATCACTTAATAATTTTTATGAAGAAAATAAATTCTAAATATTTTATTACAAAAATAATAATAGATTAATATTATTCCATGAAACATTATCGTTAAAAATTTGAAATATATATTAAGTTGTGTTTTTTAAAATTTTATTTCTATGTATATATAGTAAATTATTGACTATTGAGATCATTTTTATATATAGATCTATTTTTATAATTTTTTTTAGTTTTTATTTTATTTTATATAAAAGTGTGACACAATAGAAAAGTTGGCTCCTGAAAAAATTCCTGATTCTGCCACCGGAGGCGGTTGAGCAAACTTGAACTGTGTTAAGTTATAATTTAAATAAAAATTCATAATAGTATTTATTATATCGTCTCTCAAATTTCTCTAAAACACACATCCGGATATACTTTTATAATGGGTCCTCACCACTTTCTTAAAATTATAAAACCAATCTTATAAGACTTTTGGCAAATGTTTATACTATTTAGACACTCTTACACTATTCATGAAACCATCTTACTCTTTTACTATAAAAACACCGTATAAATCATTAGCCTGTGCAATAATTATTAATTAATATAAAAACACGGATGAAGCGCCATTATAATTTAGGGAATCCTAAAAATAATAAATCATTCCCTCAAAAAAAAAAAAAAAAACTCAGACTAAAGGAGGGAGTTGGAGCTTTCACTATAGCAGAAAGGGTCTTTTGGGACGAAAATTTTCATACCAAAAGATAGCCATTTAGTCCCAAAAAATGTTTTGGAACGTCGTCCCAAGCTCGTGCCAACAACACTGTGCCAAAAGGTATATTGGGACGAAAATCACCATTTCATCCCAAAAAATATCTTTTGGGACGAAATTGAAGGAAACCATTTGAACATGTTCGAACGGGAATTTCTTTTGTCATGGTTGAAATTCGTCCCAGAATATCGTTCGAACGGAAACAATTTTACGTTCGAACAGTAGTAACGCGTTTGAACGATTACAAAATATGTTCGAACAAACATGAATTCGTTCGAACGGCATGAATGTAGCTTTGCATTCGAACGGTATAAGTTATGTTCGAACACTATGGAGATAAATGACGTTTGAACGCTATGTGATCGTTCGAACTCGACGAAAATAAATTGCGTTCGAACATTATGTTACTGAACGTTATTTGTTCGTTCGAACGATAACTATTTTATTTAAAGTCAATAATAGAAAACAAAAATAGATATTCATAATATTTTAAAAAATACATTAGAAATTGTTTAACACTCACAAAAGTTTTATAATAAGTGCGAACTAAATAAATAACCGTGAGACGGGCATTGTTCGTACATAAATAGATAATCCCAAAATCTGTATGCAAAAACTATCAGTTGCTTGGAAGCCTGTACTGTTGCATAAGCTGCTGCATTTGGAGTTGTATCTGTCTTCTGAACTCTTCTTGTTGTTCTTCATGTTGTTTGAGGCGCATCTCCATATCTGTTTGTTTTGCCAGTTGAGCCTCTAACTCATGCTGCCTTACAGTCAATTCTTGGATTCTGGAATTCGCATTCTCTAGTTCTATAGAAGTCATAGATTCATTCCCAGAAGAAGAAAAAGAGGGAGAAGGCTTTACACAGCGACCCAAACCCCTTAAATATCTTGAACGTTGACCCAGGACTTGTGTAAAAATATCAATATCACTTGTTAATGAATTTTGATCTGACGCAGATTCAACACGTAGGGCAACCATTTTATCCTAGACATATATAAGATAAGGAATTAATATCGTCATAAATATTCTAATATATTTAATGAAAACAGGTTATAATACTTACATAATTTTCACGGGCATCAGGATGACTCCACTCTCCATTACAATTAGTGTGCGATGCAGCATATAATTTTGTCAGATCATAATTGGTATCTGAATCTTGCTACAATAAATGCGTTAAGATATAAAGTCATTATGATTCATCCAAATAATTAACTATATTCAATAAAAAAAATAGCAATATAATTTCTTAGAGAGACGATGGAAAGATCTTGAGTCTGCATGAAGATTAATTTTTAATTTTGATCTATTTATTTTGTTTATAAAACTTCGCTCCTGCAAAAAAATTGAAAATATTATGAAGCGAAATGACAAATAGGACAAGTAAAATAATTAAATTTAATTATACCTGATATGATGGATCCTCAAATATGTCACAAAGTTTTTCCCACTTAGAAGGTCGGACATCCTGAAAAGGATGTTAGCGTGCATCTTCTTTCTTCTCAAACTTATTATAATGCTCATGACACCTCACCTTATATTTGCGGAATGTATTACCTATAAGCTCTTCCACAGTCTTACGCTCCTCTCTCCGAAGAAAATTTAATTCGAAATCATCATTGAAAAAAATAGTCACAAACACATTGTCATTTATAATATTCTAAATTTAAGTAAAATATAGAAATATATTCTACTAAATCAATGTTTTAAACATTACCAAACAACGCTTCTTGATAAGCTCTTTAACATCTTAGGAGACTTTCTTCCATGAAGTCGTTGCCAAAGGTGCGTAAGTTCGTGTAAGAGCACTCACATGCGATGCAAGCCAAGCTGCTGGTTGTCCTTCCCTCCCGGTATGTTCGTCAGGAATGTTAACCTTGATCTTACCCACCTTCCGATATTTTTCTAAAGTCACCCCTCTAGTGGTGCCTCGACCTTAACGAGATTGTACTGTAGACTCTATAAAATATAATATTGTAATCAATTTCATTTATATGTCTATTATAGGACCTTAATTAATAACTTTTATGAGTATTAGATTTTTACCTTGTTCTGTAGAGTCAATTGCTAATGGTGAGTCTGAAGGAGAGCTAGGAACCGGTGGAGATGGTTGCGAACTTCCTTCCTCTTTGGCGGCATAATTTCAAACTACTGATACATTCAATAAGTAAAATATTTGTCATCAAGTGTAATGTTAACACATAATTGGTCAATCGCAATCTGTATTAGTTTCATTTGACAATTCGCTCTCATCATCTGTAGATATTTCAGATAATTCAACATTTTCCTCAACTGTCTCATCAACAATTTCAATCTCAATATCTTCTCTATTTAATGAAATCATCTCATACTGGCTCAAATCCACAAACAAATTTAAGACGGGTTGACTTTCTTGGTATGCTTCTTGAGTAGAGGGGTCATCTTCTTCTTCATCTTATCCTTTCGCCTGAGGGATATCATCATATATATTTCTTGGATAATATTTTTGTACTACTCGCCATTGATTTCCTAACTTCGGGTCATCTAAGTAGAATACTTGAGATGCTTGAGAAGCCAAAATAAAAAGGATCATCTTCATACTATTTTTTTGATGTATTAACACTAAAAAAATATTCATCATCACGGACTCCTGTAGAGGATTGCTTAAATCCCATCAATCATACTTAAACAGATACACCGCAAGCTCTCCCAAATATTTCATTCCAATTATATCGACAATAACCCCATAGAAATCAATATTTTCTTCATCATGACTTCCTTCGACTAGGACACCACTATTTTGGATTTTTCTATAACAATCTCGATCCATTGTGTGATATCTACTTCCCCGAGAAATACATGCAGAATATCGAGCAGCGTGTCTCGATGGGCCACCCGCCAATGTATACAGTTTATCTGATATATCATTTGGATTATTCGTATGCATTTGTACAACCTACATATTGAGTAAAGCATATATTATATCAAAATTTAAATCAATATTTTTTTCATTGGTTATTGAGTAAAGCATATGTAATGTCATTACCCGTTCTTCAAACCATCTCGGGACCTCCTCTTCATGTTTCTGGTTTATATCATTTACTCTCAGTTCCTTGAGCATGTTAATATGATCACTGAAATTGATGATTACCAGAAATCTTTTATATTCTTAGATTTTTTTTAAAGTAAATGAGCGAATTTAAATTAAGAAAACGTTATAACTTACTTCAAGTAGTTCTCTATCTCAGGGTAATTGCTCAACATGTACCACTGAGCTTTTTCGAACTCTCTTCCACACAAGTCATAACCACGCACTGCACCAATTGGATGAACTTGTTGGGAAAACACAGAAAACACATGCCGTTGTCTTGCTGGGTCAACGTCAAAATTTCTTTCCGGCCGATCAAACCGAGTGTCAACTCTATGAAAATATTTGGAATAGAAGGTATGCCACTCATCGTCAATATATGCTTCTGCAATTGATCCTTCTGGGTGGGCATTGTTACCCACTGTACGTTTCAACTTTCCAAGAAATTGTTCAATGGGATACATCAATCTATATTGAACTGGTCCTGCAAGTCGAGCCTCACGTGGTAAATGAACGGCTAGGTGAACCATGATGTCGAAGAATGACAGCGGGTAAATACTTTCTAGCTTACACAATATTATGGCAATTTCTCATTCCATTCGATCCAAATCTTCTACATTCAATGTCCTAGCACATAAGTCTTTAAAAAATACACCCAACTTAGTCAAAGCCACGCGCACATCTCTCGTCAAGTACCCACGGATACCAATAGGCAAGATACACTGTAAGAAGACATGACAATCATGACTTTTTAATCCAGTTATTTTCCAATCATTTGTTCTCACACACCTTATTAGATGGTATAACCGTCCAGTAATTTTATCTTCATTAGTCATTCTCAAAATGTAATCCTTTCGTTTCTTGACAATGTATACCACCCAATCGGCATGTAGACAGACGGACCATTTTCTTGCAATTGCTTTTCCCGTCTTATTCCCAACTGCTTAAAATCCTTCATTGAGTTTATTGTATCCTTTATTTTTCCTTCAATTGACACCAATGCTCCCAATACGGATTCGCATATTTTTTTTTCAATATGCATAACATCAAGGCTATGCCGCAATTTTAACTTCAACCAGTACCAGAGTTTGAAAAATATACTCTTCTTTGTCCAATTCAGCTCATTCGTAGCTCGTTTTCTCTTTCATTATTTTTTACCAAATTCATTACAACCAACATCTATAAATTGTGCAAGTACATCTTCGCCAGACAAATATGGTGGAGGTTGGCTTCATTCAACACTTTCATGAAACATTCTAGAATTTTCACGCCATCTATGGTTAGCAGGTAAAAATCGACGATGACCCATGAAACATAATTTCCTCTCGTACATAAGCATTCAGATTTTGTATGTTTGTTACAAGTTGGCATGCCATTTTTCCCTTAGTACTCCAACCTGACAAATTTTCATAAGCGGGAAAATCATTTATTGTCCACAACACCGCATCATGCATCTTGAACAACTTGCCTATTGATGAATCAAATGTGACAACCCCATTCTCCCACAAATCTTTCAATTCTGCAATCAATGGCTGTAAGTGTATGTCTATATCATTTACTGGTGACCTCGGACCTAGAATGAGCAAACTCATCATGAAATATGGATCTTTCATACACTTCCACGGTGGTAGATTATAATGCATTAGTACAACTGGTCAAAAACTATGACTAGTACTCATGTTCCGAAACGGATTAAATCCATCTGTTGCCAACCCAAGTCTTACATTACGCAGTTCTTCAGCAAACCATAGGTGTTCCTGATCAAATTCCTTCCACACTTGAGAGTCAGCAGGATGTGACAAAATATCATCGTTCCTTACTCTGTCTGATGAGTGCCATGTCATGTCTACAGCCATTCCGCGTGACATAAATAATCGTTGTAATCTAGGTATCAATGGAAAGTGGCGTACGACCTTTTGCGGAACATTTTGCATGTCCGATGTCCATCTTGACTCGTGGCATATGGGACACTCGTTCAACTGCTCATTCTCTCGCCAAAATAATATACAGTCATTCTTACATGCATGTATTACGTTGTAATCAAATCCGAGTCCTCGTTTCAACTTTTTTGCTTTATAGAAGTTACGAGGTAAAGTATTGTCTGTTGGCAGTGCCTCTTTAAATAGCTCAAGTAACATATTGACTGCCTTAATAGATAATCGACACATTGATTTTATGTGAAGCAATCTTACCGTAAATGACAACTAACTGTGTCTTCTGCATCCTGAACATAGCTCACGCTGTGAATCATTTCATAATCGTGCAAAAGTGTTATGGCGCCCATCATTTGAGCTTGATGTGTCCGTATCACCTTTATCCATAAACAGTCCCGCACCGATGTCACCTAACATTTGCTCCATATCCTCACCGTATTCATCTCCAACAACCTCTGGTTGTACATCTTCATCGATCTCTTCTTCTTCATGTGGAGCCTCAAATGAAGTTGAATATGGTTCGCCATGTAAGACCCAATCAGTATAACTCTTATCAATACCTTTGACAAACAGATGCTCTCTCACCAAGTCTATCTTATGAGAACGCAAATTCCTACATTCTCTGTATGGGCATCTGATACGCCCATCACTATCGCATGTACCCAATGCGAACTCTAAGAATTTCTTAACACCTTCAGCATATATATTGTAATTCTGACCCAATCGATCGCTAACTCTCATCCAACTCTTATCTATGCCGACTATATTCATTACAAACAACCACGTGTGCATCAGCAAACAAGCATGCACCATGTATCAATCAAGGAATATGCCAGCTTTCATCGGGTAGTTGGTCCTATCCCGTTCGGGATTATAAGATCATAGTCGCCAACCTATGATCTATTGTCCGTCATGTCTAACAAAACTTTGGCAGCATCTCCCCATAGTTATCCAAATATGCTCGTTTGGTTGTGTGCACTAACAATTAACACGTCGTTGCACCATCACCGAAACTGCATATCCGGAGAATAAGGGATGAATCTATCAAAATCATAATGTTGGACGACAACAGATATAATTCGATAGTTTGCGAGAATGATCTTACAATCTCAAAATGTCCACTCTGGACAATTCAAGAGTTATCAATCAAGCATTCATCCGGATTGATAACTCTCGAACGGGTATAAGGTTTATTTTGATGAACAAACAATACAAGATATGTTAACATATGTCAAACAATAACAACATATTATTTATACAACAATACAACAAAAACATAATTAGAAGGTATCATTTAAAGATTTAATAGTATTTTAATTTATATATTACTTTTATTAATTTAGAATTAACTATTTAAGTGTTATTAAATCCTAATTATATTTATATTTTAATTTAAAGATTTAGCAGTACATATAATTTACAAACTTCATTTTATTAATTTAGAATTAAGTATTTAAGTATTATTAGATCTTAACTATTTTGTTTTAATTTAAAGATTTAATAGTATTTTAATTTAAATTAAATTTTATTAATTTAGAATTAACTATTTAAGTGTTTTTAAATCCTAACTATTTGTATTTTAATTTAAAGATTTAGTAGTACATATAATTTACAAACTTCATTTTATTAATTTAGAATTAAGTATTTAAGTATTATTAAATCTTAACTATTGTATTTTAATTTAAAGATTTAGTAGTACATAGAATTTACAACTATCCTTATATATTTGTATTCTAATTGTAAATACATTGATGTATAGTTTACGTTCGAACGATGCTACACTATGTTTGAACATAACATATACATTCGAACGGTAATTCTAACCCGTTCGAACGTGTTCATTCCAGACTTTAGTCGTCTTCAACAACCAAAAACCCCATTAATCCGAGAATACAAATTTCTCACAGCAACATAAACAACAATATCAATAGCATACAAACTTTTAACATTGTAAAATATTATATTCAAATCAAAATGAGAATATAAAAGGCATACCTGAATTTTTGGAGATAAAAATGCAAGGAGATTAGATTATATGACGTGCGAAGGAGCTCCCCAACAAGTAGTAATCCGAGAATAATTTAGTGAGATGTTAATATTTTGAGTTTGGGGGCTAGTTTAGGAAGAATGACTCTGGTTCGCGAATGGGTTGATCTGTTTCGTAAGAGACTAAGAGTGGTGCGCAGAAGGAGAGCGAGATTGTGAGCTTCTGTCGTGTATTTGCAGAAGATTTCCTGTTCGAACGGTTCGAACCTGAAAATATTTAGCTGGAATAAATTCCCTTATAACTTTTCACGTTCGAATGTATAAATAGTATGTTCGAACGTTAATGGATGCATTCCCACTTGATCATTAACCGTTCGAACGTTATTGTTAACAGTTCGAACGGTTTGGTAAATGTTTATTAATATTTTTTTTAACACTATACCTTCAAATAAAAGAACAACATTAATATATGAGAAATTGTACTTACAACCGCTCCTTGCGTAACCCCATGCAACCAGTGCCCATTTTCATGAAAAAAATTATTTTTTTAACATTTCTGTCTCGTCTTCTTATTATTTTGTTCCCTCTCTATTTCTCTATCAATGTTTTTGACCTTCTTCTTCCTCCCTCTACATTTTCAGCACTTGAGCTTTTTGAGAGTTGAGCCCTGCGCATAGTCTCCACTATATCTTTTTTTAGCTTTTCCATGCCTCTCAGCCTCTTGAAAAGCTTCTCGTCTAGCCATCCCAGCCTCTACCATGACTAATGTTGGGAGGGAATCCAGAAGTTTCTGCGCTCTAGAGTTGACAGAGTAGGAAAAAAAATACATGGAAAAGAGAAACGGGAATAGGCAACCGAACACAACACATATGCATGAATTTTGTCGAGTACAATGTATTTCCACAAACATAAGAATATCCATTTTAAGAAATATAATCATATCATAACGATGCATTACAAGTGAAGTATGGGAATTTTGGCACCAACTAACACGGATTCTCCTCTCAAACTGAATTATACAAACCACTTAATGGTAAACAACAACTGGGTTCTTCATCCAGAAGTGACTATTTGGTTTATTGTGCAGATGCAAGTTGCCACATTATTGTTCTCGAGATTTCACGAATTTATTCAAGTTCCTTTTCTATACTCCCACAAAATCAGATTCAACACGTACCAAATTGGAATTAGATTCATGGTAAAATGAGCACAACGATGAGACGGAACACTTATATAGTCTTATACCATCTACATTATCATGTTGAAGAAGTAGAAAAGAAGAGTGCCACATGCTCAACAACCTAAACTGACCAAAACACAACCCTATGCCTAATAACATATAAGAGACAGACATTCCAGTGATTCTTGAACCATTAAGCACCTTCATTTGCAAACTGTTCGATCCTGTCCTCGCCGAGATTCAGACCAGCCATGCTATCCTCTAACCCGCAGCTAGTCTCCACCAACACATGCAGATCATTATAGTGCCTAACAGCTTGGTTTGCGCCATGAGATCATACGGCGTCGCTATCTTCTTCGAAAAGGCGAATACTTCATCTTCATCCATGTTATTCAAAATCCTTACCTCACCCATTATTATTCTCAATTTCTTCACAGTCTTTGCTATATTTCCAGATCCTGATAAATCCCCTTGAGTCCTAATCATCGCTGCCCCTTCTCTTATTCTCCTTAACACTTCCCCAAGATTTTGACATCCACAAACAAATGGGCAGCGAAAGTTATGCTTGTTAATGAAGTTTTCCTCGTCTACAATAGCAAGAGCTTCGCTCTCGTAGATGTAATCGACCCCAATAGATTCGAGGATCTGGGCTTCTACAAAATGACCAACACGGGCTCTAGCCATTATAGGGATCAAGACGGTGTGTTTGATTTCCTTGATCAGGGACGGGTCGGGCATGGGGGAAATACCTCGGTGGAGAGGCTCCGATATAATAAGATAGCAAGCGCAGGCTTCTTCGGCGATCTTGGCTTGACCGGCACTTGTGACTTCGAGAATAGCCCCGCCGCCAGCATCTGGGTTAGTCCAGCTTTGAGGGAAAATGGGTTCTTCTTGGAGTCAGTGATGGCGCTGCTATTGTAGACCGCGACGGTGCCGTCTTCAGCCATTGCACTAGTGCTTGTGAATTTGTCTGGACAAAGCAGAAACCAAAGAGGACATTAACCGATATAATGCAAAACACTCGTTGCTGCTGAATTGGCTCGCAGGAGAATGTATATTGGAAGGGGGATGGAAGGTTGGTGTCTTCGGGTGATTTCTAGAAGTTACGTACGGTGAGGTGAGTCGGTGGATTACCAAGAGCGTAGAAACTTCTGGATTCCCTCCCAACATTAGCCATGGTAAAGGTTGGGAAGGCTAGACGTGAAGCTTTTCAAGAGGCTAAGAGGCATGGAAAAGCTAAAAAAAGATGTAGTGGAGACTATGCGCAGGGCTCAACTCTCAGAAAGCTCAAGTGTTGAAAATGTAGAGGAGGAAGAAGAAGGTCAAAAAAATTGATAGAGAAATAGAGAGGGAACGAAATGATAAGAAGATGAGACGGAAATGTTAAAAGAATAAATTTTTTCATGAAAAGGGGCACCAGTTGCATGGGATTACGCAAGGGGCGGCTGTAAGTAGAGAATTTCTCTTAATATATATACACATATTAGATGATATTATAGTTTAGTAACATAGTAATATCATATTATAATATATAATCGATAGTGTCATCTAATTAGACTATAACACAAATATATTAGACTATATGTATAACATATATATAGTATCATATATAATGTCTTCTATAGTACTAGCATAGATAGTGTCATCTAATTAGACCATAACGAAAATATAATATGTTAATATATTAGACTATATAGATAACATATATATAGTGTCATATAATTAGATTATAACTAGAATATATTATGTTAATATATTAGACTATATATATATAACATATATATAGTATCATATATAATGTCATCTATAGTACTAACATAGATAGTGTCATCTAATTAGGCCATAAATACTTAATATCTTAATATATTAGACTATAGATAACATATATATAGTATCATATATAGTGTCATCTAATTAGACTATAACTAAAATAATAATATATTAATATATTAGTATAATATTTAAATGTATTGAAGTAGACCGTTTGAATGTATTTACTAACCATTCAAACGGTATTGCATAAATAAGTTCTCGCGGACGGTCATTTTCATGGACGTTCAAACTATTAACAAAACTTCGTTTCCTCCAAGTGAACCGTCCATCTCCGCTTTTGGCATCGCGAATAGTGCCCAATCGAAGCCTCTTTCCCTAAGCACCGATATGCTATTTTTTTAACTATTTTACCGTTTAAATTTAGGTTTTTGATGGATTATTTGTTTAAATTAGGATAAAATAATTTATCCATCAATACTCACCATAGATTTGCTTAAATCAATTGTAGGAAGGTTTATTTAAGTCTCTTTCAATTTGTTTGTTGAAAAATTGATGGAATCGAAGGATTCCATGGATTTCAATGGCTGAGTCGCTCAGTGAAGGCGCTAAGTTAAATTCGCATATCGTTCGAACCCTGGTTAGTGCGTTCGAATGCTATGATCCAAACAAGTAGTAGACCGTTCGAACGGTATAACAGCCAAACAGGTTTGCATACCGTTCGAACACTATGTTAAGCTTTCGAACGAAATAATTAATTTTAGAAACATTAGTGAATCGATGTTTTTATTCCATATTGTAGTTCTATTAAATCTTTACGAGATTAGATATTATATTATAATTAATTAATATAGAAATTTATCACGTTTTGTTAAATATTTAATTTCTATTAAATATTAATCTAATTAATATTAAATAATGTGATATTATTTTTATAAAATTCTGTTGTTCACAATGTCTCACTCTATTAAATTACTATTCGTATGTAATTTAGTGATTAGTTATTTATTATATTTTTATCGTTAATGTATTGATAAACTCTTTAATTGTAAAGTTTAGGTTGATTAAAATGTCTTCTTCTAGGGTGGGACGTAAGCAACGCAATCCAGCTGAGACTAGTATCAGTCTAGGCAGGGAGATGACTGTTTCAGTAGAGCGACAAATGAAGCTTCTGACTTCCAGAGTCTTGTCTGAGAGGGTCATTCCCTGCCATCAGTCTTCAGCGAACGTGATTGGGGACCTATCTTAGAGGAGCGGGAGGAGTCATGAGGGACCATCTCCTATATTGACATTGTTTATGAGTTCTATAGAGAGCTCGGTGGTGTCAACTCAGATGACGGAGGGGCATACAGGATCTCTGTCCGAGGAGTTTCAGTTGTATTTTCACCGGACGGACTCACTGAGCATCTCGGTATTCCTAGGCTGCCAGATGCATATCCAAATGTGATGCCTAGAGAGTCTAATCCTTCAGCTGAGGTGGAGACAGCTGAGGAGGAGGCACCAGCTTAAACATATGAGGTTGATACCCTTGCTGATCATGAGGTGAGGGATTTGGTTGTTGGTCCAGATGCTCCCCCGTATGACGGGACGAAGAGCATCAAGCAGGCATATCTATCTTCTTTCTTCAAGATCCTGAATTTGATAATCGCCAGTAATATTGACCCTCGGCAGCACAAGACAGAGGTTGACATTGACCAGACGAAAGTTATGATACGGGTCGCTCGTGGTATTCCTATCGACCTAGTGTGGTATATATTCGATAGGATTCGATCATAGTCTCTGTACATTTCGACGGATATACTGCCATTCGGGATCCTGATCATCCAATTTCTGCAATTTGTCGGTGTCGTGCCTGATGTTGTCGAGCATAAACGGGAGCCGATGGGACCGATCAACAGCACCACCCTCTCACGCAGCACGGGACACTCGAGACTGCGTCTTAGTGGACATGTTCCAGACCCGATTGATCCTTAGAGAGATGCACAGTTGGAAGATAACAGAGTATCGGCCGCTGGGACATCCAGACAGACCGAGGCATCAGTACACAGTGCTACTCGTGAGGACATGGCCGAGGTCGTGCGTGCAGCAATCAGCAGACAGACATCACCGTTGATCGATGCAGTGCGTATGAAGGTCCGTTATACTGTGTCTGAATTAATACAGAGATTACTGGTACCATCTCTGAGTTACGTACGAAGTTTGATGCCATGTCTATGACTCAGGTCACCATCAGTACTCGACTGACACAGATAGAGGAACGCTTAACTGCAGTCGAGGAAGTATGTAAAGATTTGGCGTCTTAGTACTTTCTATATTTTATTTATTTATTTTATTTTTAGAATGGACAATATTTAGTGTTTTGTAAATTCAGTATTTAATTATGAATTAGTATTTGTTTATATTTTCTAAACTAATTATTGATTGATATTATTCCTATAATTAAATTGATAAATTTTTTATAATTACTAGTTAATATAAATATAATTCTAAAAAAAAAAATATGATCACCGTTCGAACCATGAAAATAACATTCGAACAGTATTGATTCATCATTCGAACGGTGAATATTGCACGTTCGAACATTATATCAATTTCCCGCTATATTAATGTCACTTAACGCGCCAAGTTGCACGTTCGAACAATGCTGATTTATCATTCGAATGGTAAAATTGTACGTTCGAATGTAATGTAGTTTCCCGCTATAATAATTATACTTAACGTGCCAAAATGTACGTTTGAACAGTGCTTATTAATCATTCAAACGGATAAAATTGCACGTTCGAACAGTGGAATAATTTCCCGCTATCATAATATTACTTAACGCGCCAAAATGTACGTTCGAACGGTTAAATTTAACCGTTTGAACGTTAAAACATTACATTCTAACGGTATCATTATTAGGGACAAAATATTTCGTCCTTAATTATACCGTTCGAACAGTTTTGTTCTTTCATCAATTTTTTGAGACGAAATCTGACATTCGTCACAAAATCTCACTTCTTGGGATGATTTTCATTTCGTTCCAAAAGAAAATCGTCCCTAAAAGTTTTTTTGTTGTAGTGTTTGGCTCCTCCCTCCCTCCTCCCTTCCTCCCTCTTCTCTCTAGTTTTTCTTTTATTTTTCTAATTTTGTTTGTTCTTCGTTCAAAGTAGGGTGAAATGCATATCTGTTCTTCTCTGGATCCAGGCGACCACCACGCACCCCACCACAGGATTTCCAAGGCATCGATTTTTCAGACGAACGAAGAATCTCATCAAATGGAGCGGTGTGTGAGCCACACGCGTGGCCCAAAGTGCGCGTGTGACATCCACGCCCCACCGTAAGGGGAGCTCTATCGTCACCACGAACGACTATTTTGGGACTAGGGCCATCAGTTTCATCATACCTGACGTTACGCCATACTTCCAGGGTGACGCGTGTCCCTCACGTGCCACCACAGTCTCGGTATTTGCATTTTTTATTTCCTATAAGGTTGAAAATGCGAATCTACAGATTTTCAAGCTATAATTTGCTATTCTCCCATGTCTCTTATGTTTTCTATTATTTTCTTTGTTTTAGGTTAAAAAAATTAAACACCCTTAGTCTCTTGGATTTTGTCCATAGTGTGTCCTCTACTTTGTCTTAGACAGTGTGAGATTGTTTAATTCTATCTTAGGATAGAGTGTGGGGTTTGTAAAATCTGTTTTATGACAGAGTGCTATCTCTCAGACGGTTTGTTTGTAGAAAGTTTTAGCAATGGACTAAACCATGTCAGTTACAAAGAAATTTGTGTATTGGGGAGTTTTAAAAGCAATAGTTAGCTTTTATTCTGTATGTCTCAGGTCAAAATTGTAATGTCCCATTATGAATGAATGGAGTCTGTTCTACCTTCAAAAAATATAAAACATGGTATAGATGACTACTTGACCCTAATTTCTTCTACTACCCAATAGCGCATCCCTTCTCTCTCTCTCTCTCTCTCTCTCTCTGTCTCTCTCTCCCAATTGTCTGCATCTCCATTTCTCATGCAATGACATTGTTACAAAACAAATCAACCTCTCCATTTCCCATGCATAGTTGAGGTAGATCCAATTGACCTTTTTCCAGTGATGATAGAGGTAGAGTTAGAGGCAATGAAATTTACTACAAAACATGCATCTCTTAACTATTTATGGGTTAAATTGATTTCATTTGGATATCACCGTGATTAATTGTTCATTTTTATTATATTCATGTTTGATTATGTGCATGATTTCACTCTCCTCTCTATATGTGGGCTTGTGATTGCACTTCAAAATGTGATTAATTCAAGCTGGCTAATGTTTGGTGCACTATGTATATTGAGGCATGTTTTGTAGCCGTCGATAATGATGGTGCTCTTGTACCTGTAAACGTAGAAGAAAGGGGGCGACAAGGGGGGTGGCCGCGTCACCTCTGATGCCAAAGTCAGAATTTTTCAAGCAAAGGGAGCAAGAGATGGTAGAGAGCTAGAGAGAGTGATCAAGAGTGTAACCTCCGCTTCGCCGTTGGCCTTTCTCCATTTATATCCGATTCCTCATAAGACCCTTCTGTTGCGTCCTTGGTGGCGTGGCATCGCATTCAATGTGGCTGCTTCTGTCAGCTACAGGGATCCAACCTTAGAGTTGGCCACTCCAAGTTGCATTCAATGCGGCCGATCTAGTAGGAGACAGGATCCCAGTCTTGTGTCTCTCATTAAAGCGGTGTGACTGGGGAGATTGTCGGCTATTTTCCCTATCTTGGGCCAACTTGGGCCTTCTTCCTTGCCCTTTCCTGGTCTGTCCTACCATGGACTTTGGGCCTCGGCGTGGGAGGCCTGAGCCCGACTCGGCTAGGTACAAAGTCCTCTTTCTAGTTACCCTGTAAATTTCTGCCACGTGAATGTGGAAGGAATTTTATTCTCCCGCATACTCCCACTTCCCCTCTTGAATTTGCAATATGGCTACAAGTTTCCACATCTTGGGAACTGTCGTAACCATTGCATTTTCACATGCCATCACTCTTCTTGTTGGGGCACCTAAATCGTTGCTCCTCTTCTGTTTATTCCCCATTTATGCCTTTGTAGTGGTTTTCACTGGTTTTCCTGCTCTTGCTTCCTTTTGCCATCGCATTTCTCTCCTCCTCTAGCAATCTTGCTTCAGCCCCCTTTTCCGTATTCGTTTATGATAGGCTCCCTGAGTATTTCTTGTAGCAAATCTCTTCTACGATGGACACGGGTGGTCCATAGTCATCTACTCCACAACCCTCGATGTGCTACATAGCACATACAAAATCCCATAATTGGTGACCTTGGAGGTTATAGCACTCGGTAGTGGGGCCGTTGACGTCAAGGGCAATGCCGAGAAGGTAGCCTTGTACTCTAGCATGTTGTCACGAGGCACAAGGCTCCCCTTTTGTTGCCCTATATGCGATGTCTTGCACTTCTTGGGCATGGCCCTGGCTTAGGTGCACCCCAATGCTTAAAGGATCCTGACATCATGCTGCTTGCCATGGCGTATGGTCCTAGTCAGACAAACCTGATTGCTTGAGAGTTTTTGTTCACCCACACGGTCCGCTCGTTGTAGGGGAATATATGTAGCTTTTGTTTGTGCCCTAAGTTCCGACTTGCCCAGCTTGAGGGTCGCCATTCCAATGCCAGACGGTGGCAAAATAAATTCTTCTTTGTGTTGGGCAAGGGATAGGAGTTCCCCCTCGGGGAAGCCGCCACCTAGGAGTTCCCCATACGATCTGACTAGGGAGTCAACCCCGATGACAAAAGGATAGGGTTTGACCTGTTCAAGCATGAGCGGGTCTGCATTCAGCTAGTATACTCATGGGTTTGGAAGCACGAGGAGGAGGTGGAGACTGACGGTCTCCTGACCAAGGCAAACATCACCCAATTTCTTGTCGCGCTTGACCGGTCTCACATGGCGAGTCGTGACTTCCTAGGGGAGTGCTTGATGTTGCGAGGAGTGAAAGGGCCACCAGAGGGCTAGTCAGGGAGTGTGGCGAAGAGGTTCTACCCAATGTTATTAATACCGTACCGTACCGGCCGGTACAGCCAGTATTTGCTGTATAGGCCAATATTTCGGTCTTAATTTTTTTTTCATTTTTTCACACTACAAGCTCATTTTTTGACCCTCAATTCAGACTAGGCTATTTATAATTTATACATATATGTATTTGTATATAATTTATTCATATATAGACTATTATTTTAAAATATAATTTATATACATATATTTATATATATCATTTATATATATATAATTTATTCATATATCGACTATCCCGAAACGGTACTGGTACTGAAATATTTCGTTCCAGTGCTTTGACCGGTACAGTATTCAAAACATTGGTTCTACCTTGAAGGTGAGGAAGTCTCTTCTGATTTGGAGGGGCCTACTAGCGGCTCAAGGCGTTCTAGATCTTCTTCCCCAGGAGCCTCATCAACCCCGTTATTCTTCCAGGGTTTTCCTACTACCCCACTAGGTGAGCAAAGGGAGCTCAGTCATGACCGGGATGACGAAGTGTTGGAGGCAATGTTCCTTGATGCCTTGCGTCAATCGAGTTTGGGAGCCCCCAGGGGGGCTTTCATCATCGAGTGCCCAAAGGTGTCAAGGCACACTTGCTTGTCTTCGAGATTCAGTGATCGGGAGGCCACGTCGGTCCTAATGGGTGTTTCTTGCCAGCCGGAAGGGATCGCCCAGGCCGATGGCGATGATATCCCACATCCCACTAGCTCCGGCTTAGGCGTGGCTCATGTTGGCGTGACGCCCCCCGAGCCTTCCGCTCCCAAGGGCCCTTCCCACGAAAACCCTGTACTTCTGAGTGAAGATGGGTCCTTGTCTTCTCCATCCTCGACTGACCCTTTGGTCAAGCAGGATTCTTCCCCTCTTGTAGAAAATTGAAATGAATGCACTTTTTATTATAAAAATGAATTGTTGCTGCCACCGAGTTTGACAGCACTTCCCACTCAGGTAGGTCTACAGATGGTTGTCCCTCTTTACGGTTGAGAGGGGGGGGGGGATGACTCGTGACCCTGGGATAGAAAAACCAGTAGTGACACACGTTCTAGATGCTTCTTGTGACTCCGCCCTCGAGCTCCCTAGCAGGTCTAGATTGTAGAGTGGGGATGTTGCATCGTCGTCTCACCCCTTGAGAGGGGTTGCAGATGGGGCCAGGGCGAAGGTGATATGGGGGGTTGTCGACTAGCTCAATAGCATCCTTTCCCCATTGAGGCTCTTCTCCCCATTCTGTTTAGCATGAAAATCTGATTTTGAATTTGGTCTATCTAATTACTTCTACCTTGCTTTACAGGGGTTTGAGTTCTTGGTGGCCTGGGTCATGGACGGACTGGCTGAGGTAGAAAATGAGGCTGAAATCTTGCGCAAGTTGAGTAGGCAGGCCTATCGCGAGATGTTTGGCTCAAGGCTACCTTTGAGCACGTCGAGATGGCCTACAAGGAGATTGAGGCCGAGAACGGGCACCTCCTTGTGGTTGCTGTTAGGGCTTGCGGAGGAGAGTGGTCGGGAATAGGCGCAGGCATTGCGCTTGGAGGAGGATGAGGTGACAGAGGCTCAACAACATTGTTTGGACTATCTAGCCACGCTGGCCGAAGCTGTGGATGTCCATCATGACTTGGACGAGCGCCTTCAAGAACTCCAATCTGGGAAAGATGCATTGGCGATGTAGAACACAGCTCATTGAAGAGATAAGGAGAAGGTTGAGGACTTGTACGTCGAGTTGTCTGTGCCCATTTGCAACTAAAGGAAAAGTCGAGGTCCCGTGAGGAGTGGATGAAGAAACTCAAGGTTGAGCGTTGTGAGGAGCAGACCACATCCTAGCTTGTTATTATGTTTTCATTTAAAGTATTACACTATCACAATATATATTATAATATACTATAACATTACATATATATATTATAGTATATATAATCTACTATAATAGTATATATATTATATTAAATTATAGGATTATAAATATAATAAACTATAATATAAATTTTTCCTAAAATTGAAACAAATATGTTCAAACGGTAAATAATAACATTCGAACAATAATTTAAAACCGTTTGAATGGTTAAATATAATGTTCGAACAGTTCTGCAGATACAAGTTATCGCGGGCAGAGCTATTGCCGTCTGCTGTCGTAACCACCACCTACGTCAAACACTCTTCCTCCTAAATGAAGATATGCACTTTAAAAGTTATTTTACCATTTATTTTTATGGTTTTATTCATTTTCTCTAGAGAAATTATATTTTTTCATCAATAGTCATTATAGAACACCACAAATCCACCATAGGATGTTTAGAAATGAAGAATAGTATGTGTTTTGTCGAAAAAACCCACGGAATCGATACATTTTTAATTGTTTTCATGGCCGCTGAGTTGACTCAACCATGGGCGAGCTTGATTTATTTTCCGTTCAAATGATTTTAACCTACAGTTCGAACACTTTTTTAAACGCTCGAATAGTTTGGTTCGACCACTTTTTTTGTCTTTCAAACGTAAAAATTGCCGTTCGACCATTTTATATTACGTTCAAATGATTTAATTTGCATTAGCTTATTAAATTATTTTCATCGTTTTATGAAATTGTTCTATCAATTAATTTATTAAATTGCTATTAGTATATAATTTTGTAAATCTTTTCTCATATTAGATTTTATAACTAACGTTGAATATATATATTTTATTTTTAAAATTTCAGGTTCATAATAATGTTTTATAGGAGCCGTAAACGTGGTAGATCAGGGAAACCTTTCATCCAAATAGTTCAAGAGCGGATTGCTTTACTTGAACAGCAGGTAAAACTCTCTAATTTTGTGACTGTTATATGGAAGGGTCATTCTCTCCCATCAGTATTCAATGATCGTGATTGGGCACCAATTTTAGATAAGCAAGAAGAAGGAGTGGAGCTCATTTCCTACATTGATATTGTTGCTGAGTTCTATAAAGAGTTTGGTGGTGCCAGCCTAGACGATGGAGGAACATATAGGATTTGTGTCCGAGGAGCTCCTGTTACGTTTTCAGCGGACCTACTCGCTGCATATCTCGGTATTCCTAGGTTGTTCGATGCCTATCCGAACTTACTGCCTAGAGGGTCTGATCCTTCAAGTGATGCAGAGATGTCTTAGCACGAGGGACCAATTTACACAGATGAGATCGATACACTTGCTGATCATGAGATTAGTCATGAGATCAGAGACTTGATTGTTGGTCCAGAGTGCTCCAGTGTATGATGGGATGAAGAGCATTAGGCAGTCAGATTTATCTTCTTTCTTCAAGATCATGAATTTGATCATTGCCAACAATATTGCCATAAGCAGCACAAGACTGAAGTTGGCATGGATCTAGCAAGATTTATGATACGGGTCGCTCGTGGCATTCCGATCGACCTCCTGGGGTATATATATATGAGAGGATCAGATCAGAGGCTCGGTACATTACGACAGATATACTGCCATTTGGGATCCTGATCACTCGGTTTTTGCTACATTCTAAGGTCGTGCCAGAAGTTGTCGAGCATGCGCAGGAGCCGATGGGACAGATCGACAACACCACCCTGTCACGGAGCGTGGGACACTCGAGATTTCATTTTCGTGGACATGTTCCTGATAAGGATAATATTCAAAGAGATGCACAGCAGGGAGATACTGGAGTATCGGCTGGTGATGCATCTACACAGGCCAAGGCATCACGCATATCTACTCGTGAGAAGATGTCCAACATACTGCATGCTGAGATCGACATACACACATCAATGTTGATCGATGCAGTGCATACTGCCATGTCTGAGTTGCATACAGAGATTACTGCTATCGTCTTTGAGTTATGTACAGAGATTAATGAGTTACGTGCAGAGATTAATGCCAACAATGCAACTAAGGTCATGCTCAGTACTCGACTGACACAAGTAGAGAGACAATTAGCTATAGTCTAGGATGTGTATAGAGATCTCGCATCACATTATTTTCTATTTTTTATTTTTTTTGTTATAGTTATGGATAATATATATGGTGTTTTTATAATTTGCTTTAGTTTTAAATTAAATATTTTATCGTTTCTGGAGTAATTATTGATTTATATTGTGTGATGTTTGGCTGATAATATTTATTTAACTAAAATTCTTATTTAACATAAAAGAAATCATTAAAATATTTTTAAATTAATCACATAAAATTAATTAATGAATTTGTATATATGATATATATATTTTATATTTTGAGTTACGAACCGAGATTAATATTATACATTCGAATGTATAAATGTGGTGCTTGAATATGTTTGAACTAAATATATTCCGTTCAAACAAAAATAATTATCGTTCTAATGGTTTTGAACTTTTCTCGGCATAATAAATTACTTTCCCGCCAAGATTTTTCTGTTTGAATGCATTTCTTTCCGTTCAAACGAAAAAAAAATTTTGAGATGATTTAATTCATCACAGAAAATACCGTTCGAACGGATATTTATCCGGTCGAACGGTTTTGTAAAGTCATCAATTTTTTGGAACGAAATTTAAATTTTATCCCAAAAAATGAGTTTTAGTTGAATTTCGTCTAAAAAAAAACTTTTAGGGACCAAATTTAGTTCGTCTCTAAATAATTTCATCCCTAAAAGTCAATTTTGTTGTAGTGTTATTATTATTTTTTTTTTCTCTAAATGAATGGTAGGGATTCATTCCAATGATTGAACTTACCTAGATAGTCATTGAATTATGAATAAATTAAAATGACTTGAAGATTTCAAATAGGCATGATTTTATCTCAACTGAGGTATTTGGGATTCAGAGGTTCAAGTTAGATGTCATTATCACTTACTGCTTTATACACTTAATTTGTGGGTTCGGGCCTCGTCTGCATTCAGAACTCACCTCAACTCATCCTAACTCATCTCATCTCATTATTACAACTTTTTCAAATTCTCATACAAAATATAATAAACAATTTAATTTTTTTCAAATTCCAAAACAAATTTTCCAAATTCTCACACAAAATATAATAAATAATTTAATTTTTATTTTACTATTCACAAACCATCTCAACTCATCTCAACTCATTTTTGAATCCAAACCACTTCCTAGAGTACTTATATAGTACTTTGATGGGTTCTATGGCAGCATTTGAGTAACTTAAAAATTGGATGAATTCTTGAACTTCCTTAGAAGGAAAAAAAAAAAAAAATTCCAAGGCAGGATGAAGATGTTGGAATGGTTAAGGACCATGATTCGGTGTTTATTTGCCACATTATTGAATTGTTAGCATGCATTTATTGAATTAATGTTATAGAAAAATTCTTTAAATTCCCTAGTCTTGAAAAAATAGAAAGAGATAAGGGAATCGTGGGTGTGGAATCTTTTTAGGAGTTTGAAGTGGAACAGGTGGGAAGGGGAATAGAAGAATATAAAGAGAATGGAAACTGGCAGAGAATGCATCTAAAAAAGCACTGAAATTCAAACCAGTAGTACTAAAACGACAGATTTTCTTCAACTTGTTTATTATCTTATGAACAGTAGTACTTCCAAACCTCATTATAGGCACGAAGTAGCCATTCAGTGTGACATTGGGATAATGCATATATGCATGGTTTGTACTTAGATTGGAAGAGACAATTACACGAGATAAGCAAAGGCTATGAATAATTTTATACTTGCATTATTAATTGCATACCAAACACCAAGGGGTCTAGAACTTTAGAATTCGTGATGGATATGGACAACCAATTGGGGAAAAGTTTCGAACTTAAAAATCAAACAGTCTCCATTTGCTTTATTCTATGGTCATTATGAGGTTTTTTTATGGTGTTTAATGAAAAGAAGTGCATAGTTTTACGTAGAGTGAGTTCATACATTATGCAGTTTGATCCTTGTGATATATCCTCTTCACGGAACTGTTAATCACTACTGCATGCAAACATGAAAGAACCAAGATTTATTTATTTATTTTTCATTTTTTATTTATTTATTATTTATTTTTTTTAAGGAAGAGCCAGAAGCCACCCACATAGTAGGCTCGTTCCAAGTTTATTAATAGCCCTCACTTATGGCAGAGGAATACCGTAGTAACAAACAAGCCACTTGGGAGTTACAAAAATAGAAAAAAAATAAAAAACCCAAGTACCAAAAACCAACCAAAGCCAAAGATAACAAAACAAAAGCTGCAAAACATCTAACAGGCCTAGAATCAATCTAAACAGGCCTATAAAAAAGGACAAAAGAACCTTAGCAGATTCTGATGTGAGGCATGCCACTCCGATCTGTATGTAATAATCCTCTGAGAAGAGAGGGAATATTGCTTTACGCATTCCAGTAACCACTACTCCCTAATCTGGCAAGAAAGTCAGCTGACTTATTACCTTCCCTGAACCAAGATGGTTCCTCTTTACATAACTAATTTCAGCTTCTCTTTTAATTTATACCAGTTTTATTGTTGTGTGTGGCTGGATGCATCTATGCCTCACTAATATCTTGATTTTTATATGTATAACATGTTAGTTCATAATGGATTGCTTCGAAAGTGACACTCATACAAACTTAAGAGATAATGAGGCTGTTACTCCTTTGAAAAACCGATCACAAATAGCTTCAAACATTAATTTGTCTAGTGACACAAGTCTCCCTCCTAGTAAAAGGAGGGCAAATAAGGACCCCTCGGCAGTGTGAGACCATTTTACTAAAATAGATGGATGCCTTTTAAATGACCAAAGCGAAGTGTAATTATTGTCACAAGATTTACTCTTGTCATCCCAAAAGGCGGTACATCAAGTATACTGTAGCATCTTTGTAACACTTTGCTCCCCAATAAAGATATTTTTAGAATTTTCGAGGAGCCAGTGTGCTGCTAGCCTACTAACTTGAACTTAAAAAAAAAAAAAATATTTTTAACGACGACCCAGATGCGAAAGATTCTATAAATAAAACAAACTTTATTAAATACTTAAAATCTAAAATAGAGTTTGGGTGGTTTATCAAAATAATTTATTTAAATCTTAAATTCACAAACTGAACATGACATAAACTATCTAAGCCTCTGCCTCGCCTCCCTGGGTCAAGTCCTATCCTGCAGTCTCATTCTCATAAACGTCATCACCTGGGTGGTTTAAAAGCATAAAAATATATAAAAATGAGTCGAATACTCAATAAGCAACACACATACAATAAACATAATAAACATAAGGTTTTTTGAAAAACGTGCATACTCATAAATACATACGTAAATAAAATGAACATGAACAAGAATTTATCTTTCACTTATCATAGGCCGATACCCACTGTTGACTGCTATTAGTTAGGGTTAGCGAATCTAAGTAGATTTCGTTTTCGCCTGTGGCCGCGGATTGTGGAATGCATACATAAGGAAGACATATTGGGTGCACTACTAGCATGTACAACCTGGCAATGCAATCTACCCATAATATAGGTACCGTCTTCATATCATAACATAGGCTGTTACATATCTTATCAGTCATACTTCATCATAATCATACTTGCATACTTGTCATATCATATATTTCAAAAGAAATCGCATGCATACTTGTCATATTATATCATAGATTTCAAATCAAATCGCATTCTTTCATAGTTTCTTTGATACATGTTTCCTCATATAAAATCATTATTTTTCATAAATATTTTAATACATAAATTTTCACATAAAATCATGCATGGCTTTTCATAAATTATTTTAATGCATAACTCTCACATAAAATCATAACTTTTCATAAATCTTTTGATGCATAACTCCTTTCATAAAATCATGGATTTTCATGATTTTATCATGTCTTGGGTTTATAAAAAGGGGCTTCCAATAGAGGGTGTACATGCATAATCATGCTACCTACCTTGCAGCACTAATCCACTATTTTCGGTGCGTAATTGGTCGCCTATAAAAATAAACATGTAATTTGCATAAACTTCTAATTAAACATGTGATTTTATTTAAAATCTAAACTACTAAAATAACCTATATTTCCTAAGCCTAAAATCTTCTTAACACTAAATTATTCTCAACAGTTAATCCTAAAAAGCAAGGGCATCCTTGTAGTTTAACTAACCCACCTAAAATTCATGCTACTGCATGGTTTCATGCATTTGGAAATGGACTTACCCAAGAGGCAGTGGCCAGTGGGCTTACTGTGACCAACGACTATCGGCAGCTCCTTGCTAGGGGCTAGGCATTGGCTGGAGAGAGAATTAACGTGAGGAAAAGAGTTTGGACGAGAGGGGTGGAGAACTAGGCATGGTGGTTGGCCCCACGTGCGGTGGAATCTACGTGAAACCTCGTGGCCTGGGTTGTGTCCGGTGCAGTGCAGGGTGGAGGAGCAAGAAAAATCGCTCCATTTTGCTTCCTATAAGCAGGGCAACGGTGGCTTCCGGTGGTGGTCACGAGGGAGGTTCTGGGTGGTGAAAAGAGCTTGTACACAATGGTGTCGCTTAGTGGTACATGGTGGCAGAGGGAGAAGACGTTCGAGGTGCTTTGTTTTTGGTATAGAAAATAGAGTATTCCAAGGGGTTGAGGATGACTCACAGCCGGTAGTGCAACAGGGATACTTTATGGTGGTTCTCGGTTTGGTTGCTGGTGATGCAATAGGTACTTGGCAGCTTACCAAGGTGCAGGGGTCAAGGGCACATTGGGTTCTCAGTTGGACGTGCAGCTTTCACAGTGCACTTTCCATGTGGTGTCGTGGATTACTCGCTTACCTCATGGTGCAGCGGCGTGGGTCTTCTTGGAGGCTACTGATTTTGTTGCACGACAGAAGGTTGAGGGAGTGGTTGGCGGCTTGAGGGAACTGCTATGACTTATAACAACAAGGAAACCCGAGAGGAAATTATGAGAAGGGTGGTTTGTGGTGGAGGCAGTTTGTTGTTGGGGCTAGTGCTCTGTGTGTGACAATTTGGTTTGACAACCCTAAGTTCATGGGGAAGATAACGGCATGTGCATGGAGTTACATGGGAATATATATATATATATATATATAGAAGGAAATTACATTTGAAAATTTTAATGTGAAGGGCTATAGAATTGTAATCCCTAGTGAGAGGGAATTCAATTGAGATGTGAATTCATGTGAACTTTGATGATGAAGACGTGCATGGCATGGAGTTCACGGTTTATTAATATAAAATAGGCTTAAATATAATTAGTAAGCCTAATAAAATTTTATAATCAATTGAAATATTTTTGGACCCATTAAACATAACTTAGGCCCAAACAAAAAAAATTATCAATATTCCGATCTTGGAATTATTGGGTCGGGTCGTTACAATCTTGGTATTTGTAAGCAACATCCTCATAGAAATAGACTTATAGATCAACAGACTACGAGTCGTGAGGGGGCTCTTGAGGGAGTTGGAGATAATGATGTCAGTAAATCTTGGTACTTGTAAGCAACATCCTTATATAACTAGACTTATAGATCAACAGACTATGAGCCGTGAGGGGCTCTTGAGGGAGTTAGAGATAGTGATGTCAATATCTCGGCAAATGCACATAAGTTTGATTCAGAAAATGTACGAATAGAAATTGCTGAAATGATAATTTGTGATGAGCTTCCATTTATGATAGTGGAAGCCGAGGGATTTAGGAAGGTATGTAGATCACTTGAACTAAGGTTCCAAGTTCCATCTCAAACCACTATAGCAAGAGACTACGTTAAACTATTTAAAATAGAGAATGAGAAGTTAAAGAAAATATTTAAGATAGTTGGTGTGGCGCCCCCTAGGCCCCGCTTGGGATTGGATGGTGACTGAGACGTCAGGACATGTAACACAGGACTACACACCTCTCGTAAATGACAAATAATATGCTATGCACCTAAGTACATTAGTAGTATGCAATAATGGTGCAGGGAAAAAATTAATAAAAGTCAGGTAAACTAAGCAACGCGATATGCAATTGCAAAGTACATGGCACCATAAACTAATATGATAACCCCAAACATTGTCCCAAACGTAAATATAAGCCATAAATGCATAATATCCCAAAAGAAAGCATAAAGCATCATTTTAAAATTCCCAAAACATGGGAATTCCCACGAAAGAACATAAATCCACAAAGTTGGTCATAAATGTTGTTGCCTTTTTTTTTTCTTTTTAAACAGAATACTTAAACTCTAGTACTATTTATAACCATTGTCCGATTGGGAGATAGACACCAAAAGACCCCATGGGATTGCCGAGGCTCGGGCAGTAACAGACCTAAATCCTTTACTACTGTCTTCGTGTCAGTTGAAGCCTTAGAGGCTCGCTCTAAATATGTAGACAACTGGTCCATATTCCACCAAAACTTCAAGTTCTTAGAGGGTTGATAGATCGTAGTGTCAATTTCTGTCTCACTAATACTATGTAAGATCTCTCTGAGTAGTTTAGCCAAATGAATTAATACATCCGCAGTGTAGTCTTGATGAGCCTAAACTGTGAACTCGTCTTCTATCAGAGAACCGTCCTGGTTCATGTTTCTTGGGTATTTGGGGTACTTGTTACAACTTTTACCATTATAGTTGGGGAATGGTAGTGGAAACTACCACAATGAAATTTCGAGAAATCTCAGCAAGTTATCACACAACATACCACAGTTAATACAAGCATACAAAAAGTCACACAACATATCACAGTTAATACAAGCATACAAAAAGTATATCATGATATGCATGCATGGACATGTACTAGACTTATGCCTTAACCAGAACTTGATCTATGCACTTGACCATTTGCAAAAGACTTGTAACAGAGACTTAAGTTTTTCGTGAAAACTTCTTAACTTTTTCTTTATTCATGTGATCTTATTCAAAACTTGTCTTATTAGAACATATCACAACATACCACGTGTTCCTACTAGTTACCGCACCATCAACGGTCCGTACACCGTGATGAATACATCATAAACAGAGAATCATATTAACTCGACCTTATTTCGTCGGGTTACATGCCTTATGCACCCACTAGCGTTAGGCGCTTCCTCGCTCCGGCATCCTTTAAAAGGAACTATTCGAGACTCGTCGACTATTCTTTGTCGACCCAGGGGTTACCACTTCATTCTTAAGCACTTCAGAGTGGACAGAGGAGTTCCACTAAGACATTCCCACACCCTAGCACTCGGGATTGTGATAAAACGTTTAGACTATTTTCATTGAAAAAAACACTTTCCTTTAAAAATATTTTTCCCAAATGCATGTGACATCGAATTTAAGACATACGTACTTATACTTGACATATGACATATGGAATGTTATGCATGAAATAGCCAAACATAACATGTCCAATTCATGGCATGATAACATGAAACACATGAAACATCCAAACATATTCATGGAACCATAAGAACTTGCTTAGGCCGAAACATATAGGGGTAAAAATCATGATGTTCATCACTTAAACATGTTCCAATCTTCAAGCAGATAACATAGGGATCAAAGCATAGTAAAACAATGCATGAAATCATAACTTTTGGCTAAGATCCGAATCATTCAAGACATGGTATGGCTGAAATATCATGATGCATATTTCATCCTTCTTAAACATGTGAAAACCGAAACATATACAAGTATTTCATAGCATATTCATCACAATTTCAAAGCATATAATTCTTTCCATAGATTGATACAAGATCATATTAACATAATCAAACAATCAATCATGAAATAGTGAACAAAGCAAACATGGCAATGAAAAGATATACACATTCATATACAAATATTAACCAAGGGCAAGTTAAGTGTTTACTTACAAAATCATTGTAAAGAAACTCTAGCAAGCTGTAAATCCTAACATACCATATTAGAAAGACCATCTAAAACCCTATCTCATGTTCTTGAGTGCGTGTGTGTTTCGAGGGTATCACTTGGTCTTAAACCATTCGGCTTCTAGGGTTATTAGGTTAAAACCCTCTTCATTTCATTCATAAGGTAAATCAAAACCTAAGCTAGCCAAGAATACATGTGATGGTCGAAACATGGAGGATAAATTCCCCCTTCACTATTCGGTCTCAAGGGCTTTTCTTAGAAACCCTAGGTTATTTCCAAGAAAACAGTAGAAAGTGTGTGTTCTATCATTTCTCAAAATCTAATGAGATTTGAATCTCATTTTTGGATTGAGAAAATACTTGTGTATGAGCAAGACTTAGGAAAAACTGAACCTTACCTTGCAAATCCTTGGGTAGTGCAGAAATCCTTCTCTTGCAAGGATCCTTCTTGTTTGGTTGGAGAGAAAACACAAGAAAATGAGAGAGTTTTCAAAAGAACTTGAGAGAATTGAGTGGAGAGAGTGGAAACTCATGCAAAATCTAAAAAATGGCAAGGGAAAAGCCTCCTAGGCATGAACCCTTCTCTTTATATAGAGACCCTTCACTTCCCCCCTTGTTTGAATCAAAACAATTGAGACAAGTGGCAAGGTTTCTTCTTCTTCCTCTCTCATAAACCAAAAATCTCTTGGAGTTCCCCACCTAGATTGCATTGGGAAGGGGCATTCATGGAAGTGGAGTGTTGGCTTCCCTCCTTGGCCGAAAATCTCATTTCCCTCTCATGCCCTTCCTTTCCTTTAACAAGTCAATGTCTTCTCAAGGGGTAACTTGGTAAAACCGTGCATGTCTTTTCCTATTCCCAACAAGGAACTCTTAGCATAGAGGACAAGTGGCATTGGGCATGTGTCATAACCCTAGCCATCCCTTTCACTTTCCATTCCCAAGGTGTTGCTTCATCTTCCCAATATTCATTCCCTTGGTGATCCTTCACATTTCATTGGTCCAAAATACACCAAGTGACAAGTGGCAAGCAAATGAAATGCTTGGGGGTTTGCTAGCCGAAAACCCTAGGGGCAAACTTGTCCTTGATACAAAAGTTTCATCCTAAAAGTCTTCTAGAAACTTGATGCACTCTTGACACATGGCAAAACCTAACAAAATTTGAAATCCCAAAGGCCCCCTTCAGTTTCCTATGCAAAACTTCTAGAAAGATACCATTTCACTTCCCTAGGCTCCCCTTTCTAAGAAACCTACCTTGGAAGTTGGATTCTGGATAAAAAGCAATGGGCTAGGCGTGCAAGCCTATCTTGGTGCTTTCCTACACTTCTTTTTTCCCCTTAGCCCACTTTCAAGACTAGGTTAAAAGTATAACATTCTTGGGTTACATAACACTTAGCAAATTTAGAATTGGATCATGGGCCTAAACCGTTGGACCTAAATTCCCAATAAGGCCAAAATTCTAAAGTAAACAAGAGCCACTCTTCTCTTAGGCTTAAGTTACTACATGAAAGGCTTCTAAGGCCTTTGAAAGTAACTAATGCTCTTAAAATACCATGGCAACCTATAACAAATCTAAGGGCCAAGCCTAGACAAAAACTAGGGCCATCACAGTTGGGCGGGTTAGTTTAACCACTGACACATGCAAGTCGATTCAAAATTTAAATTATGTGTCTTACTACACACTTTATCGATTGTGAATGGAAACTACAAAAAAGAATTATAAAATTTTGTATGATTCCTAATCACAAAGGAGAATCTATTGGAAAGTTTGTAGATTCATGTCTATAAGATTGGGGTATTGATAAGATATTTACTGTTACAGCAGATAATGCTTCCTCAAATGATGTCGCCATCGAGTATTTGAGGAAATTCATAGGAGATCATTTGTTGGATGAGAAATATATTCACATAAGATGTTGCACCCATATTATGAACCTCATTGTGAATGATGGGCTAAAAGATTGTGATGACTCAATCACAAGGGTGCGCATTGCGGTTAGGTATGTTAGATCATCTCCCGCAACAATGGAGAAATTCAAAAATTGTATAGAGAATAAGAAAGTTGGTTGTACAAAGTTGGTATGCCTAGATGTTTCCACGAGATGGAATTCGACTTATCTAATGCTAGAAGTAGCCAAAAGATTTAAAAAACCATTTTTGCGATTGGAGAAGGATGATGATTCTTTTTTTTTTTTCATTATTATCGTAGTGTGAACTTGAGCCCCCCAAACTCTAGTGATTGGGAGAAGTTAGAGTATTGATAAAGTTTTTGAAGATTTTTTATGATGCTACTGTGAGACTTTCTAGCTCTTTGTATGTCACATCTAATGCATATTTCCAGGAGATTTTTGGCATCCAATCACATTTGTAACAAATGAGTCAAAGTAATGATGCAATGTTGAAATGTATGGCGGCGAATATAAAGAGTAAGTATGACAAATATTGAGGATAAATTGAAAAGACTAACTTGATGATATTTATTGTTGTTGTTCTTGATCCAAGATGTATTGAGTCTTTTGCATTTTTTGTTCAAAAAAATATATGGTGGTAATTTAGTGGAATAAATAATTGCAAAAGTGAAACAATTAATGATTGACATTTATGGGGAGTATAATGTTGTGTCTGGGGGGAGTTCAAGTGGAATTCCCTATTCTGAGCCTTCTTCCTCAGTTGATCCTAGTATGATTGATTCTAATTTTCAATAGAGTTTTTGGGTTGAGTATGAGCAAGAAATTACTGAATCTAATTTGATAAACAAATCGGAGATTGATCAGTACTTGGAACATGGTTGTGAGGCATGAACTCCAAATTTTGATATTTTAGATTGGTGAAAGATCAACGAAGTAAAGTATCTTATTTTGGCAAGAGTTGCACATGATATGATGGCCATTCCTGTGTCAGTTGTTTCTTACGAGTCAGCTTTCAGTGCAGGGGGTCGTGTATTTGACCCATTTCGTAGTTCCACTATCTCCAAGAACAGTTGAGGCACTTGTTTATACGTAAATTTGGTTGAAGGATCCAATACCCATTGATCTTTGTGCCTCATTGGATAATGTTGAAAGCTTTGAGTGGAATTGGATAATGAACTTATTTCTTATTTACATATTTATTAAACTTTTTCATAATGTTTATTCTTATATCATGAAATAATCATCATGTGTTTCTTAGAGTTTGGTCCAAAATCAAGCTTTACTTATATTGATGAGGAGTAAGTCAAGGCTTATGGTCTACATGATGGTATGATTTTCTTTTTATCTTTGTAATACTATCTTTTCTTTTGATCTTTGGATTAGAAGTTTTAGTAAAGTTGACTTATTTGATAATCAAAATGTCATTGGTATCTTTTCATGAGCAATTCATGGCAAATCACTTAAAAAAGAGAGAGCCTATTCTTGCTACTTTGTTGCCCTTATTGGGATAGCCGGAAGAAAGTGGCTTATCTCTTATATCCCCATCTTTGGTCTGCTATGGAGTATGGACATCACTGATGACAGAGTACATGGAAAATGATGGAAGTTGTGACTAAAATTTAACTTACTATAATTTCTGAAATATGGCGATCAACTTAAGCTTTGCTAACATTAATTATTATTATTTTTTAATTTTATTTTTCTCTTCTCTAGTGGATGCCATTTGAGGACTATGCAGCTCAGCCTTTTGTCCGAGAACACAAGATTTTCAAATGGTAATAATCAGTATATACCAACCATTTGGAATGGTGTTCATTGAAGGTTCTTATTGATTTAAGAATGCATCATGTTTCTATTAAATTTTCTAAGCTATTTTTCTTTTCTTGGCAGCTTAAAACTCGATATTGATGGCTGCTCTTTGCATAATCCAGGACTACTAGGAATAATGAAGGGAAGATGGCTTTTGACTTTTTGTCTAAGCTTGGGAACAGAACAAACACATGATTTACTGAGATATCATGAGCTATGCACCAGGGCTTGTTTTATTGCCATTGTTTTGGCATGTTTGAGGTTGTTATATATTAGTTTGTGTGGAGGTTTTTATGTATCAAAACTCATGAACTTTCTCCAAACTAATTTGAGTGTGAAACTGATGGTTTTGATTTACTTACAAATAGCTGTGTAAGTGCTGGGTGGATTGCTTTTGTCTTATCTTTTTTTTTTTCATCTTTTTCTTATGAGGTTCTTAGCCAATTAACGGTTTCAACAACATTCATTATGAGATGGAGGCAAAAAAAAAAGGGGCCTGATCCGACCCGAATGTTGCGAGTCAGGCCGGATTCGCATGTTACTGTTGTCGGGTGGGGTCCAGACCCAATTTTTTCTACTTGGGCTGCAGGCCTACTAAGTAACCCTATGGGATCTAAAATTGACCATGCTGAGGGGTGGGGATGGACACAGACACTTAGAAGAGGTGTTCCCCCTATGACCGTCGAGGTTTGAGCGCAGAGTATCAACCTAAGTAACTAGGCAGGATCTGAAATCGATCACACTCGATGGCGATTGATCGTTGAGATTCGAGCCTGGAACATCGACCTAAGTAACCAGGTGGGATATGAAATCAACCATGTTGGGTGGCGATTCGTTGTCGAGGTGACTGTTGCGCCATTAAAACCATGCATATATGCTCATGTACGGAAACACTACTTATTATTCTCATTGTCGATTCTTTATATAGGGAGTCATTGAATGCAAAAGAAAAGGAAAAGAGGACTTCCGCCCACATCGGAACACCTCGGCTTGCTGTCTCGTAGGACTCTGGCTTGGCTGACTTGGGGCAATGTTGGGAGACAAGGGGCTGGCTTTCTATCCCTCCACTAACTGGACTTGGGCTCACCATGAACCTTTCCCCTTAACTCTTACACGTAGCATTCCCTTGCTACCACTTGATTGTCGCGCACCTGTGACGCTCCCAAATTTCGCTAGGGATTGGACGGATATCTGAATTGTCAGGACATGCAACACAATGTTACCTCACTCATTCATGATAATTAAAGATGCAATGCACCTAACATGCATTTAGTAATATGCAATATTCGCAGTGGATAATGTTTTTTTCCTTGAGCAATTCTATGCACCAAACTAAAATATCTCAAATACTTAAAACAAAATCCATACATATTGGAATACTACTAAACATCCATAATACAGTAGGAGTCCGAAAAGGATTGTAATCTCAAAAGTGTGGAAGATAGAGCTCCATAATTACATCACGAAAAGATAATCATTGGGCTAGTTCATCGAGCAACTCGCGTAACTCAACTAACGATGCCATAATACTGTATATAAATCTAACTATGGAGGCGACAAGCTCTGCATCGCGTTGGTGCTGCCTAATCAACCTCCTCAAGTCGGCCAAGCTTCATCCCCTCTCTTGGTCCTGACATATTTCCTACCATTTAGAGGGAATGGTAGTTGGGATTACGATTGTGAAATTTGAGTACAAATTTCAGCAAGTTAACAGAGATCTTCCACATAGGTTAATGATGCATGCATGGTAGTAATGACATGAATGCATAATCAAAGTCATAAGCAGGCATAAAATAAGCATTGTAGTAAGTTGTAACATGGTATAATTTGACATTAATTGAACCGAAATGTGAACTGAACTTGGAACTTGATATGACGTAAACTTGATTTGAACTTGAAAAATGAACTCAGAACTGAAACATGGACTGAACGTGAACTTGAAGCATGACTGGACGTGAAATACATGGACTTGAACTGAGCATGCCTGAACGTGAAATACATGAACTGAGCATTGCATGAACATGAATGTGAAGATATATGAACTTGGAATTTGGTTCAATAAGCATGATCAATAAATGTGAATATATGGGTGCGACATAGTTTCCCCTTAATCCATGTATCCTTACCAATTACAGCGTCACAACACATATATATACACCAGCTGTGAGTGCGTTAACATACATGTCAGTTCACAGGTATCTGCAACTGCTGTGGACACACGTAATGTATGTATCCCATGTCAGGTATCTGCACCAGCATGAGTACATATAACATGAAATTAAAATGTGGGTGGCACCATCGGCGTTAGTGTCTAACTTCGCTCCGGTGACTAGTTAATTAGGCCCCATTCGAAACTTGTTGATCTTTACCATGTCAATTTAGGAAACTTCATACTAGTTTAGATACTCTAGCATGAACAAAGGAGTTCCACTAAGATTTTACCTCATCCTGGCACATAAGGTCGTGATAAATGAAAACAGACTTGACTGGACTTAACTTGAAAGATTGTTCTCGAGATACACAAACTATACTATAGACAAAACGTGATGTGAGATGAACGGACAGATGCCTTAACGTAAGGTGACATGACATGAACGTTAGATAAATGACATGAGTTAATATGAGACAGACAATATTTCATAGCATGGCAAAACATGTAATAGACAACATGACGTAACATATAACAAACAATATTTTGTAACATGACATAACATGAAACAAATAATATTTCGTGACATGACATAATTGTAACATATAACATTACACGATAGGACCTACGTATAACAGATAATATTACATGACAGAATAAATTATGTAATAGATAAATATTTCATGACAGAATGTAATATGTAACAGATATACATGAGGTGACATGGCATAACATGACATATAGGATAACATAAATACGTTAATAGTAACTCCCTTACCCATCACACATATAAAGTAATTCGATAGTAAGTTAAGAGCTAACTTACAGTAATTGTTGCATTTACAGGTAAAATCAAGAAACACGAGAAATTGTAATTAGGAATTCTAAATGTCAGAAACTTTATCACTAATAACTTTGTAATATGAAAAACACTAACTTAGAGTAAAATTATCATTTTACCCTCTACATGTGAGAAAATGACTATTTTACCCCCAACTTAATGATTTCACATCCTAATTCCAAAAATACCAAAATTTACATTCCTCATGTAAATTTTATCCTTAGATCAAATATCAATTTAGAAAAATTTAAAACCAAACACAAGTATCAAAAACACCATAAGGCCAAAACACTCCAAATGCCATATCTCTTGATTTTGTTGCATTTTCATTCGACTTCAAAACTTCTGCTCAAATTGAAATATTGCAACAAAGATCCTCATATCCTAAGCTTAAAAACATGCTTAAAACATTGAACAAAATATACTTCACAAAACACAAAAGTTTTTAAGCAAAAAGATTCAAGCTTTTTACCAAAACACAAACTCTTAAATCTCAAGGTTTTGATGTTTTCTCCAAGAACTCCAAAAGTTCAAAAACATTCTTCTAACATGTTCATAATACACTCCTAAAAACTAACATACTATGAATCAACATAGAAAAGTCACCAAAAATCACAAAATCTCACTTGAAGTACTTGGCTCCAACACTAACACAAAAACATAATTTGTTTCTTAACTTTTACTTGATCAAACACTTGATCCGAAAGATCTCGAGAAAAAGTTAAAGTCAACGACATTATATGGCTTAAAAATATGTCCTAATGCAGATCCAAGCATTAAACTTAAACTCACATGGCTATAAATAAACTGAAACATGGATCTAGCTGAAATGATCGAACTTTTGACCTAACTGAGTATTCTCTTGCATAAAAAATCATATCTTCACAAATCAACACCTAAAATCTTCACACCAACATCTTAACATGTAGATCAAATGCTTAGGATCATCAAATAAATATATCAAACTCAATGGGGTAAGACTAAACAGCAAAAAATCCAAGCTTTCATAAAACATAAACTGTTTTACTCCTTCTAGTTTCTATTTTTCAAGATCTAAAAAAAGCTTTCATCAAAAGCTTATAACATGCAATGAATCCTTAAAAAAAATTCAAACAAACATGATAACTACACTACATAAATATTTCAAACCAAGATTTGTCCATTAGCTTGGTCAAAAGCTACAAAATACAACATACTCTCCAGTTTATCGCCCAGAACTACCTTTCCATAGTTAAAACAACTTTTTACCAAACAAATGATAATGAAATACATGGACTTGACCTGAGCATGACTGAGCATGAAATACATTAACTGAGCATAGCATGAACATGAATGTGAAGATACATGAATTTGGTATCTAGTCCAACAAGCATGATAAATAAACGTGAAGATATGGGTGCGTCATAGTTTCCCCTTGATCTGTGTATCCCTACCGATTACTGCATCACAACACACATATTTGCACCAACTATGAGTGCGTTAACATACGTGTTAGTTCACAGGTATTTGCACTTGCTATGGACACACGTAATGTACGTATCCCGTGTTAGGTATCTGGACTAGCATTTGTGCGTATAACATGAACTTGAAATGTGGGTGGTACTATCGGCGTTAGTATCTAACTTCGCTCTAGTGACTAGTTAATTAGGCCTCATTCAAAGCCTATTGATCTTTACCTTATCAATTCAGGGAACTTCAAATTACTTTAGTCACTCCAGCATGAACAAAGGAATTCCACTAAGATTTTATCTTATCCTAGCACTTAGGGTCGTGATAAACAAAACTCCTAAATATAGGCTTATTGCATCATAAAATCTTAAATATTCAAACGAAACTAATGGTGCAGCCTATATCCCATTCTAAAACTTCTAACTCTCTCAAATAAATAAATCACATTTTTGTCCCCATAATGAGTGGTAATACTGACTATGCTGATAGACCAAAACTTATGCGATTGGTAGATTCATGAAAACTTACGGAGATTTCATGAGATTCTTAAAACTTATAGAAATTCCACCATTGAATTTCTAGCGGCCTGTTATAGCACCACTCCTACACCATCTTTTGTTGGGAACTTCATCTCCAGGTGGTAAGTGAAGGTCATTAGCTCCAAGTTGTTTAGTTTCGACCACCCAATTATGGCATTGTATGAAGAGTGGGCCTTGACTATGAGGAAGTCCATCACGGTGGTCGCCGTAAGTCTACCCATTCCAATGATGACGGGAAAGTGTGATGGATTTTATTGTGCAGATTTGGAAACACAAACTTACACACAACTGAAAGGCACCACCAATCACCTTCACTTCAGTTCAAGCAAACCGTGTACAACTTCACCCACTTGCACCTGTTGCTTCCTCACTCAAACTCTATAAATAGAACTCCCCATCCCTCACTTCCTCCCCTTCTCTCCCTTGAGAGGACCAGATAAGGGAGAGCCTCAAGGGATAGAAATTTCAAGGAGGAAATTCTTTATAAGGAGGTGAGGATGTGAGGGTCCTACCGAATGCCAAAAGGGATAGACCATTCGGGGAGTTAAAGGAAAGGGAAAGACGAGTAGCACTCCAATGGTCTTAGGAACCAACAGCAAGAGACACAGAGAGCAACTAGTCCAACATTTGGGCGAGTGTTCCGACTATTCTTGGATCTTTTTATGGTAGTGTTCATAGATGACATCATGATATACTCCTGAAATGCTGAGGAGCATGTGGATCACTTGAGGATAGTGTTGAAGACCCTTTAGGATCATTCATTGTACGCCAAGCTTAGTAAGTGTGAGTTCTGATTAGAAGAAGTAAGATTTTTAGGTCACGTGGTGGTTGGGGAAGGAATCATGGTGGACCCTAGCAATGTAGAGGTAGTAATGGACTAGAAATGACCTACTACTATACAAAATATTAGGAGTTTCTTGGGGTTAGCCGATTATTATTCTAGATTCGTGGAGGGATTTTCTAAGTTATCAAGCCTTTTCATGGCGTTGACTAGGAAGGATGTTAAGCTCATCTGGATTAATCGATGTGAGTGAAGCTTTGAGGAACTAAAAAGGCAATTAACCATAGCTCCTGTTTTAGCACTACCAAACGAATAAGTCATTCGTAGTATTCAGTGATGCATAAAAGTATGGTTCAAGATGCATTTTGATGTAGGAATATAAGGTGATTGCCTATGCCTCTAGACAATTGATGATGATGAAAGAAATTACCCCACCCATGACATGAATTAGCAGTAATGGTGTTTGCCTTGAAGATATGACAACACTACCTATGTGAGGAAGAGTGCGAAGTATACGCTGATCAAAAAAGCTTGAAGCACTTGCTTACCGAAAAAAATCTCAACAGGAGATAGTGGAGATGGTTGGAGACTATCCGCAATTACCAGCGATTAAGTACTACCCGGGTAAGGCTAACTCAGGCGCCGATGCCCTAAGCCAAAAGTCAAAAATCAAGGGCAAGCAAAAGACTTTAGAGGTGGACTCGCTGTTGGAAGACATGAGGTTCTTACTGAAAAAGGACAAATTAGAGGAGGTTCTTAGCACCCTACAACAGTTGAGAATAAACGGGTTTGAAGAATTTTGAAAGTAACAAGAGAAGGATCAGAAGTTATTGGAGATCCGATGAAAGATTAGCAGTGGTGAAGGACTCACCCAATTTAGCTTAAATGAAGATGGGATCTTGTTGTTTAAAGGAAGTAATAACCTGGAGGTCATATGAGGGATTTTCACAGAAGGCGATTCGATGTCTTATGCCATGCATCCAAGTGGAACAAAGATGTATTGAGATCTTAAGAAACGATAATGGTGGGAAGTTATCAAGAAGGACATTGCTCAGTTTATCGAGAGATGTGATACGTGTAAAAGGGTAAAGGCAAAGCACTAGTGACCATGAGACCAGCAGGGAATCTGCAACCTATACCCATTCCTGAATGGAAATTGGAAGATATCAGCATGGATTTTGTGGTAGGATTACCCCGTACTCCTACAGGTAAGGATGCAATATGGGTAGTGATCGATCGGCTAACCAAGAGTGCTCACTTCCTACCGGTCACTACCAAGGATACAATAAACAAGCTCAAGCAACTATATGTATGTAAGAGATTACATGGAGTCCCTAAGATCATAGTATCGGATCGAGACCCAAGGTTTACGTCTCAGTTTTTAAGAAGCTTACAAAAGGCAATGGGCACAAAAGTGAAGCTCAGCAGTGCCTATCACCCACAGATGGATGGACAATAGGAAAGAACCATCCAAACTTTAGAGGACATGGTAAAAGCCTCTATATTGTATTTCATGGAAACCTGGGAGCAACATGTTCCCCCTATTGAGTTTGCATACAATAATAGTTATCATGCGACTATCCAGATGGCCCCTTGTAAGGCACTTTATGGGTGGAAGTGTAGGTCTCCAATTTGTTGGGATGACGAGGAGAGGTACAATTGCTTAGACGTGAGATAGTCTAGGAGATGACAGACAAGTCATGCTCATACGGATGACAAGTTTCAAAATCGGATGCTCTTGTCATGGATGGCGTGTAACCAACCGCTCATTTTTCTCTCGATTGGTCATGAGTCTCACGTTTGTGTTATAAGTATCGACTCGTTTTTTTTTAAATATTGTATATGATTTTTAAATTGAAGCAAGTGTTTTAAAATATTCCAAATATGTTAAATGTCCAAAATTATTTTAAATGAGATATTTTTAGTGTTATTGAGCCAAGGCCAATTTTGAAAGTAAGCCTCCTTATATTTTTGGAGCCCAAAAATAATATGGTTTTAACAAATCATTTTGTTTAAATGATTTTAGTCCTTTAAGAGTGTTATTGAATATTCATTATTTTATTTTATGTTAAAAACTCTATTTATTTAGATGATTTTACTTTTCTTAAAATGTATTTAGTAAACTTCATTATTTCATTTTACGATGAAGATTATTATTTTTGGGACTAAGAAAACAAAGTTGAATTTTAAATCTAGTTTCATTTCATCTTTCTACGTATTTTGTTTAGTTTATTTCATCCCTTTATATGTTTAATCTCCACCCTTAGATTAAGATTAGGGACCTCTAAATGAAGGGTTAGGATTAAATCCCCAAGGAAACCCTAGATTCCCTCACGCTCCCCTCCCTTCTCCCTCTTCCCCTCCAGCCATTACACTTTCTCTCTCCCCAATCCCTCTTCTCCCCAGCGTAGCCCTGTGCAGCCCAGCCATGCTGCCACCATCTCATCTCTCCGGTGACAACCCTTCTCCTCCCTCGACTTCCCCACGTCTCTCCCTCTCTCTTACCCCTTAGCCTCAACCCTTAATTTCTCTCCTCTCTCTCTCTCTCGAGTCTCTTAATCGCCGCCGCAAGCCACCGGCGTATCCACCCACGACAGTAAGGCTGCCTCCAGCCCCTCCACCGGAGCCTCTGCTCCTCCGTGCCCAGCCCGAGGCCCCCCTCTCGCACTCCCTCTCTGTTCCTCTCGGGCTCAGCCCCTTTCTCCGCCCAGCACAACCGAAATGCCAGCATCATCATCGCAGGTTAGCCCATGCGTGACAGCAACCACACCCACGCTTCATCACTGCCCCGAGAACAGAGCAATTTTACTCACGGAAGACCAGTCACCATCTGTTATGAGGCCCATGAATTGGGGTTGGGTTGAGGGGAAGAAGGACCTCAGTGGATAGCTTACGAGTGAGCCTAGGGCCAATTGAAAGAACGGTGTGTTTTGGAGGAAGGCAACACAGTAGCTGCGAATCAGAGGAATAATTGAACAGAGTCATGTGCTTGTGTCTACAGTTTGTTATTTTAGTATTTTAGTATTTTGTCCTTTTTAGTTTATTGGTCCACTTGTAAGCCATGGATTGGCATGGGTAGTTACCTGCATGAGGGGATTCTAGAAAGGGGAAATTACATTTTTCATTTAATCATATAGTAGAATATTGATCAAGTTGCTTTATGTTTTCATGGAGGTTGAGTATTCCTCGAAAATACTCAGTTTATCATAATATAGCTTTCATACATTTCTCTACAATTCACCCGAGTTCATATCTACATTAAGAATTTTCCAGTGAGTTCATTATAATTGGTATCAAGAGACACTGATCCTTCATGGCTGATAACACCAGATCCAAACATGCCATGAGGAGATACTTCACACCCAGGAGGAAAGGATGCATGCAATGCGAGAAGATATCACTCAATTGATTGAAATGGTTTGCACTATTTATACCCAAAAAGCTGCCTAAGTGGTCCATCGTGACCTACACCATGATAGAGAAAACAATGAGTATCGAAGAGATGGTAAGAAAGGGGTCAAACTAGGTCAAAAAGGGGTCAAACTAGAATTTCCTTACTGTTATGGCAACAACCCAATGGGCTGGATTTTAAGAGCCTCCCATTATTTTGATTACAACCAAACACCACCTGCACAGAAGCTATGAATGGCTTCTTACTACATGGAAGGAGATGCTCTAATTTGGTACCAAGATGCCGTGGAAACTGTGTAGTTTAACAGTTGGGAAACCTTTACTAGGGCCTTGTTGTTACGCTTTAGACCATCAGTCTATGATGATCCAATGGAGGCACTTACTCATCTCAAACAAGTCAATACTATTGTCTAGTATAAAGCCTAGTTTGAAGCCTTTTCTAATAGGATTAAAGGCTTGCTAGAAGCACACAAGCTCAGTTGCTCTTAAATGGGCTGAAAGATGACATCCGTCTACCATTAAGGATGTTCAACCCACTGAATCTTATTGCTACATTTGGGTTAGCAAAAATCCAGGAGGAATACTTAAGCAGTTCCAAGAAATCTGTGAGAGGGTGGATGGAGAAATCCATGGGGTCCCCAAGCTTGAGCCCTACCATGGGGCCTCACCTATGCCCCTCACAAGGGCTAGGACAATAGGGACATAAATTATTTAGGCCATATAGGCAAATTTACTTAACTCTAATGGATGAGAAGAGGGAAAAGGGATTGTGCTACCATTGTGACGAAAAATGGAGTCCCTCACATGCATGCAAATATCCAAGACTTTATGTTCTTCAAGCATTGGATGATGACTTGGAGGATAAGGGGGAGGAAGTGTTCTTTAATTCTCAAGAAGTGGAAGATAGCTCATAAGGGGAAAAAATAAACAAGAAAATGAAGATTTCCTTGAATGCTATAACAGAAGCCCCAAACCCCAAAACCATGAGGTTATGTAGCTCCATTGGAAAGGAAAGAGTGTTGATCTTACTGGATTCAGGAAGTACACACAACTTCCTGGATCCCTCCATTGCTAAGAAGGCTAACCTCTTGGTGGACCCAACAAACAAGCTGAAAGTCATTATATCAAATGGAGATATGGTGACCAACGAAGGATTTTGCTAGAATGCCTCCATTAAAATGCAAGGTACTCAATTCAACATTCCTTTTTATTTGTTAACACTTGGGGCGGTGTGATGCAGTGTTGCGTATACACTGGTTGGAGACATTCGGTACTATTACTTGGAACGTTTCTAAACTGCTCATGGAGTTCCAGTTGGAAGGGAAAGAGGTAGAATTAAAGGGGTTGAAGTTGGGTAGACCCTTTTTTAGGAAGGGAAGAAGGTGAAATTTAATATGAGCCATGGGTCTAAGGGTATACTAATACAATTAAAGGCTATGGAGTTGTTGGCCAAGTTGAATAGTCACACTCAAACAGATATGGATGTTAGGGTATTAAGTTGTTACAACAGTTTAAGGGTATTTTTTAGGAACCAGTGGGTCTACCACCAGTGAGATCACACAACCACAAAATTCTTCTAAAGGCAGGAACCTCTCCTATCTCTACAAGGCCTTATAGATACCTTTTTTACCAAAAAATTGAGATTGAAGAATTGGTGACAGAATTGTTGAAGTCTGGAATGGTTAGGCCAAGCTCAAGTCCTTTTTCCTCCCAAGCACTTTTGGTACGTAAAGCAGATGGAAGTGGGCGCCTATGTGTGGACTATAGGGCCCTCAACCAAAAAACTATTAAAGATAAATTCCCCATCCCAGTCATTGATGAATTTTTTGATGAGCTCCGTGGTTCAATTATATTTTCTATAATGGACTTGAGTTCTGGGTATGATCAAATCTGTGTGGCCCCTGAGGATGGTCCCAAAACGGCCTTTCATACCCACAAAGGCCATTATGAGCTTTTGGTAATGCCATTTGGGCTCACCAATGCACCCTCAACATTCCAAGTGTTAATGAATGAAATTTTTAAACCTTTTTGAAGAAGGTTTGTGATATTTTTTTGACAATATACTTGTGTATAGTCACTGTCAAGAGGATCACTTGAGTCATCTCAGACAAGTGTTGGAGGTTCTAGCAAAAAACTAGCTCTATGCCAAGCTGTCAAAATGTACCTTTGGAGTCCATAAGGTAGAGTACTTGGGAGATGTGGTGTTAGGAGAAATGGGCAAGGTAGATCCTAGCAAGGTGGAATCCATGCTAGAGTGGCCAATTCCTAGAACCCTAAAGGCCTTAAGGGGTTTTCTTGGATTGATTGGGTATTACAGAAAATTCATAAGAAAATACGGGCTTATAGCAACACACGTAACAACCCTTCTAAAGAAAAATGCCTTTACTTGGACCCATGAAACCACAATGGCTTTCCAACAACTTAAACAAGCAGTGTCCCAACCCCCAGTTCTAAGGCTTCCACATTTTATAAAAACATTCACAATAGAATGTGAAGCTAGTGGTTGTGGCATTGGGGCAGTTCTCATGCATGGGGGTAGCCCATTTGTTTTTTCACCAAAGCCTTGAAGGGTAAGGCATTAGCATTATCCACTTATGAATGAGAGTTAATTGCACTAGTGACAACAGTGCAAAAGTGGAGGCCTTATTTATTGGGCCAGGCTTTTGTGGTCAAAACTGACCAACAAGCCTTAAAATTTCTGCTTGAGCAGAAAGTGGGTACCTTAGCACAACAGAAGTGGGTCACCAAGCTAATGGGCAACGATTTGACAATTGAATTCAAGAAAGGGAGGGAAAACAAGGTGGCAGATGTCCTTTCAAGAAGGGATGAAGATTCTGAGGAAAGGTGCACTATAGGCCATTATTTCCTTTCCCATGGCTGAGTGGGTCACTGAACTCAAGCAAAGTTATAGTACTAACCCTGAGCTACTAGACTTATTATAGAGGTTTCAGTCTAATCAGGATCTACCTAAAGGGTACTCAGTGAAGCAAGGGCTGCTGCTTAAGAATGGGAGATTTGTCATTAACATTGACTCACGGTTCAAGGAGAGGGTCTTATAATTTATACACAGCAACCCATCAGCAGATCACTCTGGGTTTCTAAAGACCTATCAACGTGCCAGGAGGGATTTTTTTTTGGCATGGGATGAAGAGGGATATCAAGAATCTGGTCAAATGTTGTGACATCTGCCAGGCTAACAAAAATGAAAACATTCTTGAATAGGCATGGCAAGAAATTTCTATGGATTTTGTGGAGGGCCTTTCATCCTCCAAGGGGGCCAACGTGATACTAGTGGTTATTGACAGACTCACAAAGTATGGCCACTTCATGAGTCTGTCACACCCATATACTGCCAGCGAAGTTGCCCAAATTTATCTAAAGGAGGTGTTGAAATTGCATGGCTTTCCTAGAGCCATCATGTCCGACAGAGACCCTGCATTCCTCAGTACCTTTTGGAGAGTCTTATTTACACTAGAAGGAAAATCCCTAACCTATAGCTCAACTTACCATCCCCAAAGTGATGGTCAAACTGAGGCCTTAAATAAGGCTATGGAGGGATACTTGTGGTGCTATGTCGGGGCTAAGCCTAGATAGTGGGTGCATTAGCTATCTCTTGTAGAGTGGTGGTATACTACCTCTTACCACACCTCTGTAAAGATGTCTCCTTTCGAGGCTTTATACGGTTATCAACCTCCCAAACTAACAACATACGTACCAGGAACTACATCCAACGACACAACATACAAACTTCTAAGAATAAGGGAACAGATCAGGCAAATTTTGAAAGAAAACCTCCAGTTTGCACAACAAAGAATAAAAAAGTTTGCTGATTTACTAAGAACAGAGAGAGAATTCGAGGTAGGGTAGTAGGTTTACCTCTGCTTGCAACCCTACCACCATAGTCAGTGGCGGCAAGGCCAAGGGAAGGTGGCTTACCATTTGGAGCTACCGTCGGAGTAAAGGATCCGTCCCGTCTTCCACGTCTCCTGCCTAAACGGAAGCTCGGGGCTCAGATTCAACCGCTGCCATAACTTCTGCCAGTCAATGGAGAAGGAGAAGTCCTGCTTAAGCCAGAGGTGATGCTGGATCGCTCCGTGTGTCGTTATGGGAACAGGCCTCGCACAGAGGTGCTTGTGGAGTGGGTGGGAGATTCGGTCGAGGATGGGATGTTGTCTCGAAACTTCAAGAGACTTACCCTACCTGGTGAGCTAGGTTCTTTGAGAGGGAGGACTTGTTATGAGGCCCACAAATTGGGCTTGGGTTGAGGGGCAAGAGGACCTCGGTGGATAGCTTATGACTAAGCCCAAGGCCAATTGAAAGAACAGTGCATTTTGGAGGAAGGCAACACAACAGCTGCGAATCAGAGGAATAATTGAGTAGAGTCATGTGCTTGTGTCTACAGTTTGTTATTTTAGTATTTTAGTATTTTCTCCTTTTCAATTTATTGGTCCACTTGTAAGCCATGGATTGGCATGGGTAGTTACCTGCAGGAGGAGAGTCTAGAAAAGGGAAATTACAGTTTTCATTTCATCATCTGGAAGAATATTGATCAAGTTGCTTTCTGTTTTCATGGAGGTTGAGTATTCCTTGAAAATACTAAGTTTATCATAATATAGTTTTCATAAATTTCTCTACAATTCACCCGAGTTTATATCTACATTAAGAATTTCCCAGTGAGTTCATTACACCATCGCATGTTCTCACCTCATTGAAGCCCCCGCTCCTCCGTGACCATCCACTAGCCTTCATCGTTGGACACCTATCGCGCACCATTGTCTACAGCCCATGTAGTTCACCATAGGTAAGCCATACATAGGCTCTCTCTCTGTCTCTCATCCCCATAGTTCCTCTCTCTAGCTAATGTGTCCTGCCTGTCCAGCTCAACCCAAGACTGTCTAGTGTGCCTCAGCCATGCCTAGTGTATGAACCCACTAGGTAGAACTCACCCTTGAAAATCGGCTTACAAGGGAAGGTTGTCTAGGGGCTTATAAACCATCAAACAATCCATACTTAGTTGTAAACCATCAACCAATCTCATACTTAGTCGATGTGGAATTGTAATACCCAGTCGCAAAGTCGCTGCCTAGTTGTGAGCGGTACTGTGAAGCTCTCTTATCTCTCAGTATAGCTCTCTCTCTTTCTCTCCACGTGACTCTCTCTCCCTCTTGTTAGTTCCCTCTTTCTTTCTCTCCCTTTTATGGGCTATTATATTTACTCAGTTATATGGTGTTGGATTGATGTACATGGGTAGATTTTATAAGTTAGATAAATTGGGGTGTGAAGTGAGGTGTTGTAAATAGGTGCTAAGTATTTAAGTGTGCCATGAATTGAATTGACTGGTGAAGATTGGAAATGACATATATGTTGATGCTTATATCAATTTGAGATTTGTTATATTGAATGTTTTGGTTGCAATAGACTATGAAGAATTGATGCGGTGATTGGAAATTTGTTATGGAGTATGTGTGATTCTTTGGGGTTTGTTGTATATTGAGTTTAAAAGGATGATGGATTGGATATGTGTTGTATTCATGGTTAACAAGCTTATTGATTGAGAAGAATGTTTGTGAAGGTTGGGATACTGAGGAGCCATGTGATTGTATTGTTTGTTGTTTATTGGGTTTAAATGGATAATGGGTATAATTGATGTGTGTATATTAGTTTGGTTGAAGAGTTGGCTTGTTTTTACTTGAATGCAATGGTTTGTGGATTTTGAATTACATGGGGACCATGAGGTTGAAGAATTGGACAGGTTTTAGTGTTAATTTTTAATTTCATTTGTAGTTGATGATCGAGGAGTATAGAAATGTGTTGTAATTGGATTATTATGCTTGTTTTTGGAAAATGCTACCTATTTGATTGTATTGAGATGTTGGTTATAAATGTATGAAGTTTGGATTGAGATGAATAGTTTGTAGTGTTGGGGTTTAACGATGGAGTTGTAGTGAGTTGGAAGGCATGATCATGATGTTGGTTTCTAAATGGACAAATTTGTATATCTCGAATGTATTTCATATGGATGACGATTGTTGATCTTTAATTGGATTATATGTTGACTTAGGTGAGTTCCGTGTAGGGAAACTTTCGAGGATGCAGTGCATGGGATCAGAGTTTATTCTGCAGGGGTGGGTCCGAAGGGCCCTGCCTTGGAGAGGTTCCTTGACATAAAAAATAAAAATAAAATTGTTGACTTAGGTGATCAAGGGGTATGACACATGTATGTTGGGTGGATTGTATATGTATCTTTGATGGTATTGTGACTGTAGTTGGGTTGTATGGTGAAGTGGGGCTAAGTTGTAGGCTCATGAATAATGATTGGAGATTAAAGTGAAACATGGAAGCTCACTTTATTAGCTAGAAAATGAAGTTAGGATTTCTAGATTCATAGTCTAGGCATAAGGTTTATGGCAAGGGTTATACTTCAAGGATTGGATGATGACATGTGTAGGTGAAATGAATGGATGTTGTGAATACCTAGAGTTGTATGTTTGTACAATTTAGAATCTTAGGGAGGAGTCATGAGGGAGAGAATGGACTAAGAGTTAGGGATAGCTTTATTATGCAAGTTCTAGGTTTAGTGTTCTTGTAAATGAAAAGGAAATGACGAAAGGTTGTGAATGCATGTAGGTTGCCACCGGACACACACATGAACGGACTGGATGAAATATGCATAGCATGGAGTCCAGGTAGGGCTGAGCACCGACCCTTTTGGAGTCGAAGGGCCCATCCTCCGACTCTGACTCCGACTGTGTCGGAGGTCGAATCCGACCTCCGACTCCGACTCCGAACTATGACGAATTCGGTCCGACTCCGACTCCGACTTGTCGGAGCTGAGTCGGATTTTTGGACTTTTTTTTTTGTCTTTTCTAACTTCATATTTGACTCACTTTTTTTTTAAAAAAAAAATTGTAGGCTTTCAAATTTCAATTTTCTCAAAATTACAATCTAAACTTATTAAACTTTTGATTATAACAAAAAATACAACTAAATAAAACAAGTAATATATATTAACACTATATATTATACTAATAGTGATATTAATACTATATATAGTTATAGTGATTAGTATAACTATATTAGTATAAGTTATAGTGATTTAGTATAACTATATAAATTTAATATAATATATTAGTATAAGTTATAGTGATTTAGTATAGGTATAATACTATAAGTTATAACTATAGTCTATATTAGTATTAGTATTAGTTATAGTGATTAGCATAACTATATATTCGTATTTGCTATAGTGATTTTAATTTAGTATAACTATATAATAGTATTAGTATAAATATTATACTAACTATATCACTGATAGTATTAGTATACTAGTAGTCTAATACTAGTATATCACTGATTCACTATAGTTAATAGTATCATATAGTAATATAGTATTAGTAATTAATACTATAGTGATTTATATAGTAATTTATATATAGACTTAAAGTGGATTACTAATAGTATTAGTATTAGGCCATAAATCTAATTATTATACTAATGAATAGTGTGTATTAGTATTACTAATATATTTATCAAAAGGAATATATTGAGAATTTATTAGGTCAAAAAATATAATTAATACAAGATATTGTTATATAAAATTTATATGAATAATACTTTAGTTATTATAGTTTATACATTAGTATTAAATGTTATTATAAATTTATAGATTAGTGTTTATCCATTAGTATTACATGTTGATGTTATTATGCATCTTAGTGTTTATAGTATATTATATATACATTAGTATTACATGCCATTATATTTATACATTAGTAATTTAGTGTTACATGGTAGTAAATTAGTAATATTGTAAATTTGTAATAGTATGATATTTACATATAGTCATATACTAAACTATTATTAGTCAATTTAGTCTATATATTATAGTATAAATATATTATTTAACTAGTATATTATTGAGTTTAACTAACTATATAAGATATAGTTGTATAAAATTTAAATGATTAATATATAGAAAAACATATTTTTTTTTTTATAAAATATGTATAAAATCGGAGGCGGAGGCAGAGGCGGAGGGCCAAGTCGGAGGCGGAGGTGGAGGGTCGGAGTCGGATCAGAGCGCAGTCGGAGTCGGTTCATCATTGACTCCGACTCTGACTACGACTCCGACTCCGACTTCCGAGAGGAAAAAAACTCCGACTCCAACTCCGACTAATTGGAGTCGGAGCGGAGCCAGTGCGGAGCCGGAGCGGAGTCTGATTCGGAGTCGGATTGTTGGATTTTTGCTTAGCCCTAAGTCTAGGTAAGTATTCTATTCATGCTCTTCTAGAGTTTTCTAACGATAAGAAAATGAAATAGAAATGTTTTATTTATGAAAAAGAAATAAATGCTTTTATGAGAAAAATGTTCTTTTATGAAATGAAAGAAAAAGAAATGTTTTCTTATAAAGAAAGGATGCTTTATGAATCCATGCTAATGTATTATTGTTCAAGTATATGTATGTAATGACCTTTTTTGATAGCCCATTTTTATGCACCCCAGAAATAGTTGTAAACTTGTATGCATGTGGATGGATACTATATGTAGTATGTATTGTATGTATGTTCCATGAAATGAATAATGAGGTTTTATGCTTTATGGTTATGAAAAGATGCTTTATGAAATGAAATGAACTGATGAAAAGGAATGGAATGAATGAAAAGGAAAGGAAAGGACTGAAAAGAAATTAATGTTTTAATATATGAAACTACGTAACGGCCATGATTGATAAATGAATGATGGTACCAAAGGACTGGGCAAATTGCAATGTCAGGTAAGTAGTACTAGTAGTGCACCCAATGTTGCCCCCTGACTGAGGGATTTTCAACCAACGGCGGAATCAGGTCCAAAAGACCGCTAACCCTAACATATGGGGCGTAACAGTGTGTACCGGCCCAAGAAAACCGATTAGATTAATTGTAGCATGAAAGGTTTCAGTTTTACAAATGAAAGTACAAGGTGGGAAGTGTTTTGAGGAATGAAAACATTTTTAAAAGAAAAACCCCACCTTGTAATGTCTTAAAGAAATGAAAATGTTTTATGTAAGGTACATATATGAATGTGAAATGCATGAATGAAACTTATGTTAGTATATTTTTATAAGTATGAAGTAATGCTTACTGAGTATTTGACTCATTTTATTTTTATGTGTAACCCACCCAATAATGAATTGAGGACGGAGCATCAGGATAGACACAACCCAAGGGAAAGGTGATGGAAGCCTGGGCATTTTGTATAGGGTATGAAATCTTATTTTGTAAAATGACTTTTATTTCAATTTAATGATTCCTACTGCAAAACTCTCTCTTAGATTTGTAAACACAAGTTTTAAATTCTAACTATAAAATATTTTATATCCTGGGAAGGGAAAGAAAAGTTTTAAAAGGATCAGTAATTCTCGTCTCGTTTTCTAAACTCATTTTCTAAAGTCCTACCATAAAAACGGGCATTATATGGCGTGCTAAGGCTTTTAGCCTACCCCAAACCCCAATTCTCTCACCTTTCTTCCCACTATTTGGTGCAGATTTGTTGGGCCTTGAGTGTGTGACAAAAAGGCCATGGGCTTTTGGTGGGTTGGGCATCCAATCTAATGGGTTGGCCAAAATTCTAAGACCTTGTTGGGCCTTTCTTATGGGCTGAAATGTTAATTACACCATGCAAATAATTTTTAATAAAAATAAAAGCACAAGATTTCTCAAGGGCTCTAAACCTTATGCATGGTCCAACTTAGGTATATTATGGCCGTGACATAGGTAGGCGAGGACTTGGCTAAGTCTGAGTTGTCACACTACCCATGGCCTGTATAAGGCATGTAGCACCCCTAGTCAGATCCAATTGGATGGCTATGTGATATTGTTTAAAATTAAGTCAAGATAATATCTTCATTCCATTGAGAGTTTAAGAGTGATATTAGAATCATGACAAGAAAAACGAGCATTTATGACGGATTATTTGCGATAAGAATGACTATTTGTGATGAAAATCAGGGTGTACTATTGATTATTTTTGTATTTATAATTGTATTTGGCCTTATTGAGCTGTAAATATGCGAGCTCAGTGCACAATTTTATAGGAAAAATATAGCTTATTTTTTCTTACTTACATTACTGCATGCTCTTGTTTTTCATCAACACATCAAAATTGTTACAATAGAATGTATTGGAGCTGGTTAATTAATTTGTTAGTTAATTGATTAAGCAGCTGGAATTAAAGGGACATTTACGCCGATCCCCCAACGCTTGGTGGTCCTTTAGCTTAAGCTTGCATGCAGTTACTTTTAGACCGGCAGTTTGGCTATAAATTGATTATGAGTGGCATGATTATATTTCCTATTAATTATATCATCATTAATTCTTGTAATTTTAACGTGAATATGATGCAAAGTAGAACTAGATTTGTCGATAAAATAATGAAATACCCACATGTGGAGTTGTACTATATATATATATATATTGCATGTAATCTTTAGCACTTTAGTCATTGAAGAACCAAAGCTTTTTTAGCACTTTCATAATATTGAGAGAACAATCAATGTCACTATGTGATTCAGTACCATTGATCATATGCATAGACATATATATAGAACATAAAGACCATGCAGCCGGAAAAAACGGTATATATTACTGTTAATATCTCAAAACAGATCATGTGTGCATTCTTTCGTTTCGTGTCAAAATAGATCTGGAGCAGGCAAATCATGACCAATGTGTTTAATTAGACTGAAGCTTGAAATGAAAGCCACAAGAGGGGGGAAAAAAGAAGATGATTTTTCTTGTTTTTGATACACTCGAGTACTAATACGAAATATTAATATATCTTCAAGATGTCATATATAAGCCGCATCTTGGCTCTAGTCCAATCGATATATCTAATCTGCGCTTGCCTCATCATGTGTAATATTGATTCTAGCCTTGACAGTGATAAGAAAGTTAATTCTTTAACTCTTTTTAATATAAATGAATCTTAAAGACATTCTTTTCAAGCTTTCAGATCTTATTAGAGAATATATATACACTACAACATAAATGAGTTTTTGTGACGGTTTGGCAATTGTGTCAGTTCCCAAACCGTCACCAAAAAGTATTTTTTTGTGACGGTTTGTGGAAACCATCACTAAAGGCAACCGAGAAATTGCATAACGTTTGAATGTATATATATTCACAATTGAACGGGCCCTGGACATTCGAACGTTGAGGTTACTTACGTGTGAATGTGTAAATGTTTTGTGCCAACGTTTGAGGATTAGTGATTCATGTTCGAACGTTAATTGATTTACTATTAAAGTTGGATAAGCTAACATTAAAAAAGTTTGAGAATTGAAATTCAAAAACAATAGATATATTAAATAATATTGTTCATTACATATAATAAAAATAAAGTACAAAATATGATAAAATTTTGTAAACAAAGTGGAAAATACTCAAAACGAGTTGTTTACAAATGTATGAAATTCATCAGTCAATGTGTTGACTTTTCGATTAGGATTTCTAACCGATGGCCAACCTCGGTGACACTTTGTTGTACTGATGCGATCTATCGATTGATATGCGTAGTAATATCTGAAACTACCGCATCAATCCAAGCAAGGTGCACATCCCTCGCAGATGCACCTGTTGGCAGCTAACTAGTACTCTCAATATGGGGAGCAACATTGGGCCCCGTTTGATGTTGAGCATGCCCCCTCCCTTGTCCAATGCCAGGCTGATGTCGGGCAAGCCCCTCCCCTGTCTAATGCTCCGATCGTATGTGGTCATGTCAAGGGGCCTAATCTGCTCTGTTAGCCACTCCTCTGCCTAGGGTGGCACACTCCGGGCTAGTAATAGGCGAGAATGATGACTCTATATGGGAAGTTGTCCATGGAGACGATACTTGCCTCATAACGGATCCTCTAAAAATACAAAGTGGCAAGTCAATGGTCCACATTTATTGCAACAATAAGATGCAACATTAGGGAAAAAGGAGCAACTGTATCTGGCTCAAGGAGTTCTTCTTATCGAGCTACTCTCGGTCTTTCCCAGTGAGGATGTAGAAATCTTCATCTCGGTCATCATCCTCCTCATCAGTAACCTCAGCCTCCGACAGGTCAACTGGGCCAGTAGATTATGCAGAAGTGCCTACATCTGCATCTACTCAGGATCTGTCCCCAAGCTGAGCATCTCCTGTAGTAGATGTCTCAGCTACGTGATGGATCCCCAGTAGCTCGGTGATGACATCAGTCGAGACCTCGAACTGAACACTACAGTAATAGTGTGAGAGGATGCATCCTGAGGTATGGAGCATATCCCATATAAAACTCCTGAACCATTGAGAGGTATATGCTACCCTTAATGTGTAGATATTGCACCAGCCTCTAGTAGTAAACACGTCTATGAGGCTCTTTTGCCCCATCTAAGCTTGCCGAACTCGTTAATCAAGACTTCTAATTTGGCCATAACTGTTCGAGCCCTGATCCGAGCAGTGTCTTGGCTAGTTTCTTCCCTACCTCATTTCCTAGTAGTCAGAAGATGAGGTGCATCCTGAAAAAAAAGAAAGAAAAATATTAGTACTATAGATGCATATTATGTACTGTAATCTAAATTGTTTGAAATATCATTCAAATGTAAAATAATTTGCATTCGAATGTTAACCTTCTACATTTGAAGGTGTTAGGCTTTATGCTAGCATATTAATTTCCTATAGGATAATCACTCGAACATAAGCTGAGTTACGTTCGAATGTGATGCTAGCAAACACACGTTCGAATTAAATCAAGTATACGTTCGAAATGTATTAATAGAATAAACAGAAAGTTATTACATTTGAACGTACAAGAAAAATACATTCGAACGTGAGTAAGCTCTTGAACGTATTTATTAAGACGTTTGAATGTATATTAACTATTCGTTCGAATGTATTTCTGACCTTTCTAGAAGCTGAAAGGTTTTACATTCAAACAAATGTGAAATAAATTCTTGAGCGTAAGACTAACATTTGAACGTATGTGACGCTCAAGAATATGAACGATATGACATTCAAACGTTTCAAACGTACGTTCGAACATACTAGAGAACATTCACACGTTACAAGATTAGTGTTCGATCGTGTTTGTCGTATTCCTCATTTAAAAGGTTTAACGTTTGAATGTGAGGCTGTAATGTTCAAACATTATGACACAGAAATGGCTGAGTCAACTCAGCCATTCTCGTACATGTCAAACACAATGAAAGTGGCCAAAATCCACTATAGAAATGAAGTATACACTACAAGAAAGCTTTTTAGGGTGACCATTTTGCCATTACCAACCCATGGTGGGTGAAAAATAAAGGTGAAAGTCCGGCCACCAGTGGGTTTCGATTTATACAGAAACCTCCATTAAACATAAAAAAAAAAGAGCACGCTAAGGGTTAAAGAGGGATGCCTACCTCTTTTGTAATGTTTGTGATGGTGTTTGACGGCGGCGGCCATGGATTTGGTGGCATTTTTTACGATTGCGACAACGGAATCTTATGGGAAACATATTTCATTTGAAATGTTGTTTCACATTCGAACATATTTCATTAATGTTCGAATGCCACTTAATGAGTGAGAGAGCCATTCGTACGTTACTATTTGTACGTTCGAACATTCGTCACTTAATTCCTGAGACATTCGAACGTTATATTTGTATGTTCGAACGTTTCTAGAATAAATTCTTGAACATTTATGCTAAATAATATATTATTTATAATAATATTATTGATACCATAGTTGTTATATATTGTGAATATATTATCGATCATGAATATTATTACTATACTATATGTAATATACATAATGTACTACACTTATACTCTATGTACTAGTATATATGCTATACTAGTCTGGTGTTGTTAATATATATATATATATATTTTTGAATGTAGAACATATTTTATATAGCTTCAACAGAGTCAGTATTACAAAATTTATCCTACACTAAAGCATTGCAGATTGCAAAATGACCGCCTTCGATCCAAACCCTTTCTTCCCCAGTAACAAAGCATGTTTTGCCAATAAATGAGCAACATAATTTCCTTCTCTAGGAACATAGCAGACTAACCAGCTGTCCTTATGATGAAGAACCTGTTTTATATCATTAATAATGTGCCCCATCCCCGACTGATCTTCACCTTCCTTGTTGATCTTTGTAGTAACAGTAGTTGCATCTCCTTCAAATATTAGTTTAGAAAAAGAGAAAGAAAGATCATTAGTAATCTCGAGGGCTCTCCACAAGCCAAAGCAAGGTCATTTACATTCTGTTTCACATCACACATAGATGCTAAAACCTCCCCCTCTTCATCTCTAAACACAATTCCCATTCCCATTCTCTTATTTTCCAAATCCATAGCCGCATCCCAATTGGCCTTTACCATGTTGGTGCTAGGTTTTTTCCATTTCTTCTACACTCCATGTGAACCATCACCTCCTCAACATCCAACTATGCTCATTTGTGCTGTTTTGTAATCCTCCAGACCCTCACTAGCCATCGAAATGACTTGTTTAGGACTGTAAAACTTGTTCTCGAAAATAAACATGTTCCTCCTTAGCCAGATCCAATGCATAATCATTGCCATCCACTCAAGTTCCTCTTTCTTCAAGTCATTAATCATTTTAATCCAAAGAGACATGAAATCCACTTCTTTGTTAGCCCATTTCATCACAGGACTGTTGTTTTTCGCCCATATATCAGCAGCTGAAGGACAACTCCATAGTATATGAACCACTGATTCCTCACATGATCCACAAATTGGGCAAAAAGGACAATCACCTATCTTTTTCTTGAAAAGGTTACTTCTAGTAGGAAGAATATTGTTAATAGCTTTCCAAAGAAACATTTTAGCCACTGCAGGCACTTCCAATTCCCACAATTGTTTCCACATAGCATCATTATTTTCAATCTTTGAAACATCCCCTTGTAGTCTTCTTTTTATCTCCATACCAAGATGATATGCACTCCTCACTGTGAATACACCATCCTCAGTATAACCCCAAAACTGTTTATGACAAGTTCCCAACCTACTCAATGGTATTTGAAGAATAACAGTAGCCTCCTCTTGTGAGAATAAGTTTCTGATCAAACCCTCATTCCAAGTCTTAGTAACTGGGTCAATCAGTTTGATTACCTTCTCTTCTTCCCATTGACTCATCATTGGGAAATGTACACAATTAGTCACAGGAGTTGGCAGCCATTTCTCCCCCCAAATTTTGACTTTGTTCCCATTACCCACTCTCCAAAGCAACCATTCCTTCAGTAGAGGTCTTGCTGACAAGACACTTCTCAAAATAAATAAAGGGTTGAGCCCAATTTTAGCACTTAAGACATCTGAATTTCTAAAATATTTCTCCCTATAAATTCTAGCAACTAGAGATGAAGGATTAGTCAAGACGCACCATCCTTGTTTAGCAAGCATAGCAGCATTCAAAGTTTCTATATCTCAAAATCCCATGCCCCCTTTTGCTTTCTGAGTCCCCATTCTCTCCCAGTTCCACCAGTGCACTTTCCTTCCATTTTCTTTATGGCCCCACCAGAATCTTGCATACAAAGAATTAAGCTCCTTACACAAAGAAATAGGCAATCTGAAAACCCCCAAAGTGTAAGAGGGAATAGTCTGCAACATAGCTTTGATCAGGATCTCCTTTTTTTTTTTTTTTTTGATAGGAAAACCAACTCTTCATTTCATAAAAGGAAACAGATTACAAAGAAGAATCAAGCCAAAGGAAATTAGCTATTACATCCGGGTACGAGCCCCAACATAAATTAATTTCTGAGACACTCAAACCGAGCTTGGCAAAAGTATGAGCTACTATAATGCAGCTTCTATTTGCATGTTCTAAAACACATGTTTGAAAACAAAGCATTAACTTCCTGACTTCACTAACCATATTCCCCATGGTGGCCATAGGCTGACGATTACTATTAAACTCATTCACAGCCAAAAGAGAATCAGATTCAATTGACAAATGATATATACCAAGATGAAGACACAATTGTAAACCTCTAAGGACAGCAAGACCTTCAAGTTCAATAACATTTAGACTGGCCCTTTCTCTTAACACTGCCGCCATTATAACTTCACCCTTTGAATCTCTCAATACAATACCTATACCTGCCACAAATCCATCTTGAAAGAAAGCTCCATCTACATTCAATTTAAACATGCCAGGTGGTGGCACTTCCCATCTGCGATGATGTCTGATAACAAATATAGGTTTGTTTCTCAATTCACGGAACCCTTTTTGCAAAGCCAAGGCACTTTCCAATTTATCTTTAGCCTTAACATCTTTTTCCTCAAAAATCTTCCTATTTCTTCTGTCCCAGCAGCTCCAACAAATTAAAAAGAACAGCTCCAGCAGCTCTGCACCGTTGTGGATCTGCAAGTTTAGGACTACATCAATAAAAGAGCTGAAAACACCAAACCGTATTTGTTTTGGGAAATTTCTAACCCAGAATTCTCTTATGGATGGGCAGGAGAGTAGCACATGCAAAATATCTTCTCTACAATCATTACGAAAAGCACACTTCTCTTCAATCATTACATGTTTATTCCAAAGATTATGCATAGTAGGTAAAATTCCTTTGATAGCCTTCAATGCAAACACTTTTATTTTTTAAGGGAGTTTCATATTCCATATAGACTTCCACAATTTCCTTAAAAGATTAGTATTTGATGATTCACCTCTTTGTGTCCCCATATTAACTGATCTGAAACATCTATAGCCACTTTTGACTGTGTATCTACCATGAGCTTCATGCGTCCCGCAAGTTACATCTGAGCTCCCTTGGCTAAGAACTATCTACGAAATCTGTAGAGCCACTGCAGGAGGGAACATGCTTGAAATTTTGCTTACATCCCAGGCTGTCTTGCCAGGAAGAAATAAGGAATTAACAATAGCTTCCTCTGCTCCTATCACAGACATAAGATTCATATCAGCAATTCTTTTAAAACCTGGTATCCATACATCAGTCCATATTCTCACTTTAAGCCTATTCTCCATCTACACCCCTCCTTTAGCTTGGATATTGTACCCCAAATTCCTCTCCAAACAAAAGAAGGATTATTTCCCAACGCAGCATCAAAAAAGCGGTTCTTTGGAAAATATCTTGACTTAAACATGCTGTGAAGCAACGAATCAGTACTTGACATTATGCGCCATCCCTGCTTGGCCAAAAGAGCATCATTAAAGATCTTCAAATCCTTAAATCCCATTCCGCCTTCCTTTTTTGTTTCACACATCTTCTTCCAACTCATCCAATGAATTTTCTTCTCTTCTTTTTTCTGCCCTCACCAGAATTTTGCCATCATTTGTTCAAGATCATGACACAAAGCTGAAGGAAGTTTAAAACAACTCATGGAATAGCTTGGAATAGCTTGGGCTACAGCTTTAATCAACACCTCATTTCCCCCAACCGAGAGTACCTTTTCTTTCCATCCTTGCAACTTCCTCCACACTCAGTGCTTTATTTCAGAAAAAGCTCTCGTCTTTTCCCTCCTAACAAAATATGGGGAGTCCTAGATACTTTTCATACTCCTGACTTTACTCTACTCCCCAAAAGTCCATAATTGCATCCTTAGTTGGTGAGTGCACATTTGAACTGAACACAAGGCCCTTTTTGTTTCTGTTTATGACTTGACCAGAAGATGCTTTGTAAAAGTTAAGAATTGATTGAATTTTCTGATTTTCTTGCATACTTGCCTTACAAAATAAAAGGCTATCATTTGCAAAAAGTAAATGAGAGATCTTTGGGGCACCTCTACAAATCTTCACTGCTGAAATTTCCCCTTTCCTCTCGGCTTGTTTTATTAAAGAGATCAAACCTTTAGTGCACAGTAAAAATAAGTAAGGTGAAAGGGGATCACCTTGTCTCAAGCCTCTAGATGGAGCGAAAGGACCTTGTGGCTCACCATTAACCAAAACTGAAAATGAAACAATTTTCACACACATCATAACAAGATTGATCCATCTAGCATTAAAACCCATTGCCTCCATAAACCCTTGTAAATATGGCCATTCCACACGGTCATAAGCTTTGCTAATGTCCAACTTAATCGACATTGATCCTTTTTTGCCTTGTCTCTTATTTCTCAAAAAATGCATTACCTCATATGCCACTAGAACATTATCAGTAATGTTCCTTCCCGGTACAAAAGCACATTGTGTTTTTGAGATAATAACATCAAGTACATTCTTAAGCCTATTTGCAAGAACTTTAGCCACTGGTTTATACAAAACATTACATAAACTAATAGGCCTAAACTCAGAAATTTTTTCAGGCTTATTTAGCTTTGGAATCAGAGCTATGAACGTATGATTAAGAGAGGAAGGAATAGTACCAGTTTGGAGAGAGGACAGCACACCATTTGTTACCTCATCACCCACAATATGCCAATAATGTTGAAAGAAGACAGGCGCCATTCCATCAGGCCGGGGGATTTTGTTGGAGCCATTTGATCCAAAGCTATCTTGACCTCATCTCGGTGAAAATCTTTTAGTAACTCAGTATTCATTTGTTCAGACACCCGACCCCTTAATTCTTCCAGAAAATCCTAGTTATTATTACTCATGTCAGAATGGAACAAACTCTGGAAAAAGTTTACAATAAGCTGATCTCTCTCCTCCCCAAACCTCCACATGCCTTGCTCATCCTTTAGACCATTAAGACTGTTCTTTTTCTTCCTTTGTGAAGCCTTTTGATGGAAAAATTTTGAATTCATATCACCCCCTTTAGCCACAAAACTTTAGCTCTTTGGTGCCAAAGAATTTCCTCCCTCTCTAGCCACACCTGTAAATTATTTCTTGCTGTAGTCAATTCCTCTTTTGTGAATTGTCTAGGATCAGTCATTTGCATTCTATGAAGAGTAGCTCGTGCTCTCCTCAGATTCTATTGCACTTTTGCCAAATTTCTTCTCATTCCATACTTCTAGCCCTCTGCTACATGCCTTTATTTTTTTTGAAATGGCCATTAGATTATTTCCTCCAGCAGCCTCTTGCCAATGTCTTGAAATAACTTCCTCACACTCGTCCTCTTCTATCCACATGGCCTCAAACCTGAAAAGCTTTGATCTTCTTCTAGCCAATCCATCACTTAGCGAGAGTGATATCGGTAAATGGTCAGAATATGCTGCAGAGCAGTGGTAAACTCGAGATTGTGGAAAACATTCCATCCATTTCATATTCGCAACAAAACGGTCCAGCCTTTCACTTATCACCTGTTGATTTTGTCTCGTACTAGACCACGTGTATTTAAGCCCTTGAAACCCCAAGTCAAACAGATGACAGTCATTAAGAACCTTTCTAAATGCATTCATCAATCTCTCTTGTCTTTGTCTTCCACCTAACTTTTCATCAATACACAACACCTCATTGAAATCACCACAGACCAACCATGGGATATCTTGAGGTTCCTTTAAATGTCTAATTAACTCCCAAGTTTCTCTCCTTCTTTCGGTTATTGGATTTCCATAAACTCTAGTAAACTTCCACAGAATTCCTTTACTCGGGTCCTCTAGCTTTGCATCAATATGAAATAGTGAGTAGCTTTTGATACACAAGCTCATCTCATTCTTCCACATGAGAGCCAAACCACCACTTCTACCTTCACACGGTACAACAAAACAACCATCCAAACCCACTCTTACTGTAATTCTCTCTATAGCAGTAGCAGCCAGTTTTGTTTCAAGCAGAAACACAACTGTGGGAACTTCCATCATGATGAGATCATGAAGAGCTCGAACTCCCCGTGGGTTCCCAAGCCCATGGGCGTTCCAACTAATGAGTTTCATTGGTTATGGTGGGGCTGCTTAGCAGCCTCCACCTTTCTTCTTTCATCATCCTCAAATATGTTTCCTTGTATCTAAGCAGCCCCACCTTTCTTCTTTCATCATCGTCAACTATGTTTCCTTGTATCCTCCCATTTTTCATGCGTTTTGTTTCAGACGAGGTCAGTGTTAAAGCTTTCCTCTTTCCTTTAGTAACTTGTTGCAAGGGAGTTATTGATGTGCTTCCAATAGAAGCCGAACACACACGAGTCCATTTCCTCCCTGGCCTCCCTCGTTTGGGCCTGGAAGTTAAATCACCTAGGCCCAATTCATCTATTAATTTAAGCCCACTTCTAGATGTAGAAAAAGAGCCTTCCTTATAGATCATGTCTGATTTTAGAAAAATCTAATTTGTTTGTTCACCCGCGACAGCCTTCTCCCTTCTTGACTGTTCCTCCTGCATGTTTCCCCTTCCCCCGTCTTGTCTCTCCATCAAATGAGGTAACGCCTCTTTTCCCCTCATTAAACCAGTATGGGGGTCTGTACTTGTGGCCTTTGTAACATTGACTTTGAACGCCGTAGTACGGTGAAGTCTGCTTCTACCTGCACTGCCCGAGATAGCTGGATCTGGGATTACACCTATTCCTTCTAGGTTAGCTCCATTCCTTTTTTAATTTGAACAAGGTGGCGTAACAGGAATCTCCTTCCCTTGCTTGGCCTGGTGGTAACGGTGATTTACAGATGAGGTCCCTGCTCGCAGCCATGGCCCATAAGGATAATCCTCTTCCTTATGTATTTCCTTAACTTCCAAATTTTCTTCACAATCTTTATGACTATGACCCAATATACCACATAAATAACAGAAAGTAGGTAATCTTTCATACATGAAACGAACCCAGCAAACACCTTGGGAAGGTATGTTAATGCATTTACCTCGTAGAAGAGGTTTTGTGACGGCCAAGCTTACCCTGATTCTGATAAACTCCCCCCATGCAAATTCATTTGGCTCAATGCTGATCTCCTCTACCTTCCCTATACTGTTACCTATTTTCCTCACCACCCTCTCGTTCATAGCACCCAGAGGTAAGGCATAGTCTTATCCAGAACGAAGACAAGACGATCTTAACTTTGCTAGCTTGTAAACCTCCTGCGAAGTGTTTCACCAAGATTAGGTGTCTATCGAAGAACCAAGGTCCTTCACGTTGCACCCTGGCCTTTTCCTTCTGGTCTTCGAACTCCACCAGCAACATTTTAGATCCCAGTTCCTTAAACCACATTCTTTTTACTGGTCTCCATAGTTTCCGCAAAGTTTGTTTAAAAGCCTCGCGGTTGTAGTGTTTCTCCGTAAGTAGAGACACTAGGAGACATTGTTCTCCCCTTTGATTCGTTTCATCGAGCAGTTCCTCTTCCACTATAAGCTCCTCCTTTTCTTTCTCTGACAGAGACATCCGGTTACATAAATCCTCTAAAGTCTCTTCCATGTTGGAAGAGTTCTAAGACCTGTACTTGAGACAGGGAAAAAACCTCCACGATCGCAGGAGCTCTCGAGAGGATTGCTAGTCTTCTTGAGACACTTTTCAAGAAGGAGATCCTGATCCTTCTCAGCTTGAGGCAAAAAACTGTTTTTCCAACTATCTATCTTCTTCCACACCTTCTCCTTGACCCCTCTAAATGTGTTATATTTGGACTTGCCCACCATAGCAGGTAAACCCAAGTATTTTTCATAAGAGCCACAAACCACCCCATCTGTTGCAAGAATAATGTTTTTTTTTTTTTTCTGATGCAGCAGTGCTAGTGCTAAAGAATAAGGATGATTTTTCTGTATTTAGAACCTGGCCTGAGGCCACCTCATACCTCTTTAACAGAAAGCACCACTGTCTCCATTCCTCCTTGTTAGCTCTTCCAAATAGCACACAATCATCTACAGTAGATGATTGACTCTTAATCCACCTCTAGCCATTACCACCCCTCTTATAACACCTTTCTGGTTAGTTGAATTTAGTAAGGAACTGAGGCATTCAGCACAAAGAATAAAAAAGGTAGGGAGAGATTGGATCTCCCTGCCTTATGCCCCTAGTAGGAATCACCTTCCTCCCTGGTTTCCCATTCAAAATCACTGAGTAATCTACTGAATTCACACAACTCATCACAAGCTTTATCCACTACTAATTAAACCCCAGTCTCCTTAAAACAGCTTCAAGAAACTTCCACTCAATCCTATCATATGCCTTCGACATATCCAACTTCAGTGCCATACTCCCTTGCTTACCTTTCAACCTTGTTTTCATAGTATGTAACACTTTATAGGCTATCATTACATTGTCAAAAATAAGTCTTCCCAGAAGGAAAGCACTTTGGTTAGCAGAAATTACAAGAGGCAATATAGATATCAACCTATTTGCAATAACCTTTGAACACAACTTATACACCACATTACAAAGACTAATTGGTCTAAATTCACTAACCAGCATAGGCCTATTAACCTTAGGAATTAAAGCAATGTAAGTGTAGTTTAAAGAATGAGGGATATTACCATCATTTAAGCATTCCAATACTACTGCAACCACCTTGTCACCCACGATACTCCAATGTTATTGAAAGAAGCATGCACCATAGCCACCAGGTCCAGGGGACTTTAGAGGTCCCATCATTTTTAATGCCTCTTCCACTTCAATTCTGGCATAAGGTCTGCACAATTGCTCATTCATCTCCTCCGAGACTTTTGCCGTCATATTCTAGACACATACCTCAATATCATCCTCAGATCGATTGGAGGTTGTGAAAAAGGTTCTTGAAATAACTGTTAAAAGCCATTTCAACAGCTTCAGGTTCATTAACCAGCCTGTTATGACTATCTTGGATCTATGAAATCATGTTTTTTTTTCCTCCTTTGATTAGCACAAGCATGGAAGAATATAGTATTTCTGTCTCCCAGCTTATACCAATTATTTTTGGCCCTTTGTTTCCACTTAAGATATTCTTGGTCTAGCAATAAACCCACCTCTTCTTGTACTCTTTTAATCTCTACTAAAGTCTCTCTACCTTCCTCAACTTGCAAGCTTTTCAATATCTCAGTCTTATTCTTTATCTCTCTACCTCTATTTATATCCACCTTATAACTCCACCTGCTCAAAGCAAAACTATAATTAGTAAGCAATTTCTGAACCATAGATGATGAGGACCTCTCATACTTGCCTTGTCCCTATTCATCTTCAAGCACTCTACTGCACTCCTCTTCCAAGGCCCAAGCAGCTTCATACTTGAACCATTTTTTCTTTTTTTCCTGCCCTCCACTTAATCTGTCATAAATTAGCAAGAGTGGTCTATGGTCAAAGCATCTCGTAGGCAAAACCTCTAGTCCATTTTCCGGATGAAGATCCAACCATTTAGAATCAACCATAGCTCTATCCAAGCGTTCCTTAGTGAAAGTGCCATCAGTATGCCTGTTGTTCCATGTATTTTATCACCACACCAACCCAGGTCATACAACTCACTCACCTCCAAAGCTTCTTTAAAGAGTGCCATCTAAGTCTCCCCCCTTTGTCTACCACCTACTTTTTCATCATTTGTAGCTATTTCATTGAAGTCTCTTGCAACACACCAGCCTATCCCACTAGCAGGTTTGAAAGAGGCAAGGGTACTCCACACCTCTTTCCTTTTCTGCACCTCTGGATGGCCATAAGACCCAGTGGATAGCCACCTCTCCTTGGTTATAGCATCATAAATCCAACAATTAACATGTTTCTAAGAAAAATTGTAAATATCTACCACCATCTCACTACTCCAAAACATCATTAAGCCTCCACTTTTACCTATTGCATCCACTTCGAAACAATTAGTCATTCCTACTTTTTTTACTAACCAATCAGTTTTCCCTCTATGCATTTTTGTCTCCATTAAAAGGACAAGGTTGGGCTTCTTACCCTTTACTAAAAAGCAAAGGTCCTGAACTGTCCGAGGGTTCCCAAGCCCTCGGCAGTTCTAACTTAAGAGTTTCATTGTAATTGGTGGGGCTGTTCAACAGCCTCCACCAATACAATTGCATTTCTTTCAAATTTCCCTTCATTTCTACTATTCTTTCTTGTTCCATCTGCCACATCAATCTCCTTGCCCTTCCTTCCTCTTTTTGCCTTTTCCTGAGCTATAGCAACCTCATAAAGACCACCTTTTTCCCTTGCCTTTCTCTTCCACCTCCCTCCTTCTTTTATAGTCTGAGAAGCTAAACTCTTCCTGCCAATATCTCGTTCCCCATCCACCTTTTGACCAGATTTTGAATTCTGTAAGTCCTCTAAGTTACAATACCCAAGCCAGCCCCTTTCTGCCTCCTTTAGAACTTGCACAGGTTCATCTCTAATGTCTTTTTCCACCTCATTTGGAACCATTGAGGTATCTGTTCCACCAAGGTTACTATCAGTTTCACCCATGTTGCTTTCTTCCCCTTTTTTTGCCATGAAATCAATCCTCACATTTCTCCTAACAGAAGGATCTACTCTAAGCCACGAACCATATTGCCCTTGTTTCTGCATTAAATTCTCCTCCCTCTTTGTACATTCCTTACCATCATGAGAAAAACTCCGACAATCGAAACATATTTTAAGGAGTTTCTCATATTTAAAAGGAATCCACACATTCTTCCCCTTAACAGAAACCGACCTCCTCCTTACCAATACCTTCTTTAGATCCACTTCCACCTAAATACGCAGGTATTGACCCCATCCACAACCATCCTCACTAGTTACCACATCAAGAACCTTCCCTGCCACACTTCTTATCTATCTCCCACATTCCTTATTCATACAAGCAAATGGAAGGTCATGAAGTTGTACCCAAAACCTTTTTACTGTAAAAGCTAGTTCAGTTGGTTGGATAAACCCATCAAACAGATTAATGACAATTAATCTATTTATCAGCCCTCGTTACAAAGGTAATAAACCCTCTATTTATCAGCCCTCGTTGCAAAGGTAATAACAAAAACATTAATTCTTACCTCTCGAAAAGATGTAGGACTAGAGATTCTCCACACCTTAGCCATAGTAGCCTCCAATACTCCTTTTCCGATGGGCCTTTCAGTCAGCACCTTCCCGACAAGGCTCCTCTCACCTTTTTCTTCAACCTCATTCGGGATGCATTCATCTACTACAAAAACCTGGTCCTCTTTCTCAGTAAGCCACAACTTCTCCCACTTCCCTGCCATCTCCTCCATTATCAAGTTACTCCCGTGAAAATCTTTCTCAAAAAAACCAAGCCCCGTCGTAGTACTAGGCACTAAGATATAAGTATCCTCACTCTGCAACCTATCGGGCAACAAACCTCCCTTACCCCCGCCCCTCATTAGGGCAGCAGCGCCAGTTTCCCCGTCATCACCACTCTGTGAACCACCATGTAATGTTTTCCTTCACCAATGTCCACCTTGTAAGATTCCTTTCCACCCTTAGGACCACCACCCAGACACTCCAAAATTCTATTAAAACTACCTCACGTGCCAAGCATGAGTTTGCTCCACCTCTTCCCTAGAGAGAAAAGAGAGGAGAGTACTGTATATTGGCCGGTGGAAAGTTTGTCTTTTAGTGTTGTTAATATATTGTTAAAGTATAATTAACAATTAATATTATATACTAATATATTATAAGCTAATAATATATATATGCTATACTAGTAGTACATAGTGCACTAGTACACTATATATACAATACTAGTCTTGTGTTGTTAATATATTAATAAAGTATAATTAACAACTAATATTATATACTAATATATTATAAGCTAATAATATATGTTATACTAATAACACTATGTACATGTATATATGCTATACTAGTACATAGTGCATTAGTATAGTATATATACTATACTACTCAAGTGTAGTTAATATATTAATAAAGTATAATTAACAACTAATATTAAATACTAATATATTATAAGCTAATAATATATATGCTATACAAATAACACTATTTACTAGTATATATGCTCTACTAGTACATAGTGCACTACTATAGTATATATAGTATTCTAGTCTAGTGTTGTTAATATATTAATAAAGTATAATTAACAACTAAGATTATATACTAATATATTATAAGCTATTAATATATGTTATACTAAATACACTATATACTAGTATCTATGCTATACTAGTGCATAGTGCACTACTATAGTATATATACCATACTAGTCTAGTGTTGTTAATATATTAATAAAGTTTAATTAACAACTAATATTAAATACTAATATATTATAAACTAATAATGTAACACCCCGTATTTTAGTGTATTTTTATTGAAGGATTATTTTTATTAATTCAAAAATTTATTCTCTTATTTTAAAATTAGTGGATTTTTAGTGGGTTTATTTTTATGATTTTTAAAATTTGCAAAAATTAAATTTGATATGTTTTCTTAATATTTATTATTGTGATGCATTTAAATTGTTCTTTATTTTAAATTAATTGATTGTTAGATTTAATTATTTTATTTTCATTGTATCATTACGTTTAAATTATTTTAATTGAGATGTTGTTTTTAAATCATTTTCGTTGGATCATTTTTGTGACCCAAGATGTGAGGATTGGATCTCATTTCTTTCCCTTCACTTTTCTTTTTCACCTTTTTCTTTTCTTTTTTCTTTTCTTTTTCTCCATTTCTTTCTCTTCCTTCTCTCTCCCTACGTGCAAAGTCCCTGCACTCTCCCTCCCCGTCCGTTTTCTCCTCCACCCAGCCCGCCCACCGCCACAAGTTCCCCTCCCGCCGGCCATCATCTCCCACCAATCTCAGCCCCTAACTCGCTGTCGTTTCTTCCCACGCACAACACCAAGCTGCGGCGCTCTCTTCACTCCAGCGCCGCCGTGTGCCGCTCGTGCTCGACACTGCCCAGTCCACTAGCTCCCCCACCCTCCGATGACCTTACCCCGTCAATCTCAGCCTCCCTCGCACCGCCACTAGCCACCACGAGCCCCTCAAAGCCACGACATTCCTTGAACCGTTGCCGTGCCACTTCCGGCCACCATTTCTTCACCACTTCATCCTCGACCTCATAGCAACCGAATGGACCCAACCCCAGCTCTGATCCATCACCAGTGAAGCACATCCAACCCCATTTTTGATTTGGGTATTTTTGGTCTTCGACCACCCTTTGCGCCGCCACCCACGGCAAACCACCACCACCATTGGCTTCACCGACCTCTCTAAGCCCTACCTTACCAATTTTGGGTCTTAGTTTGTCTCCGTTCAAAAGTGGATTTTTGAGACCTACGGCCACAGTGCATTTGGAACTGTTCTGTTGCTGTCTCTTGCACCTCCGTGATCCTCCAAAAATTATTATATAGCACTCTAAGTATTTTTCCAAAGAACTTTCGTGATTTAAATGTATTTTTGCACTAAATCATTTTATCTGTGAACTGGTTGGTTATGTCAGACTGAGTCCGAGGAGTTCGGGGGTAGGATGGATTGTGGACGGAGTTATTGTGTATTTGGTTTGCATTATTGGTTGTTGTTATGGCGTTGTTCATGTACATGGAATATTTCACGCATGATCATGTTTGTAAATGAAACTGAGTTTTCGTGTACATACATTCATGTTCATGTTGTAACTGAAAACTAGGTTTTCATGTGTTCATTTGAAAATTGGATTTTCATGTGAAATGATTCTGAGAGTGTTTGAAACGACTGGATTGGCTGATTCTGAGTGTGTTTGCACCCGCCTACGGTGTACGCGGTAGGGATGGTGGTTGTGTCCCGCCTGTGATTCCCTCCTACGGTGCGCGCGGTAGGGATGGTGGTATAGTCCCGCCTGTGATTCCCGCCTACAATGCTCTGATAAGTATTCATTGTGTGGAAAGGAATTGTAGGGATAGTAGTAAGCAGGGATGGTGGTAAGCAGGGATGGTAGTATAGTCCCACCTGCGATTCCCGCCTACAGTGTCCGATAAATGGTTGGATTTTGTGTATATCATTTTCTGGAAAAATGTCGGATTATATTTTTGGGCCAAATTGGAATTTTGGCGTATGTTGGAAAATAATCATTTTCGGGGAAAATGAGGTTTTGAGATCTATTTGTTGGTTGCATTAATATGTTTTTATCCCGAGAGTTGTTTGGTTTATACTTACCTGTGGTACCATTTTATGGTATCGCAGATTTTGATGCAGATGAGGATGACGAGCCTTAGGCTTGGCTTCGTTGGAGGAGCGATCTGGGATTGCTCTCGTGTATCGAGATTTATTTTCCTACTTGTTACATATTTGCCCTTTGTTATATTTTGGGATGACTGTATAACTTTTTTTAAAGGTAATCTGTCTTGAATATTTGTATTTAAATTTCTGGTACTTAGTTGACTTATTTATATTATCCGCTGTGATTTTTATTGTGCACTTTTGCATGTTGCACACACTTGGCACTATCATTGGGATGCGTGACCCATGTTGTCATCATTCCAACGTTACGATTCCCGTGTTTTTTTTGTACGTGGGAGTCAGTGCGCCACAAATAATATATACATGCTATACTAATAACACTATGAGCTAGAGTATATGTTGTACTAGTACATAGTGCACTAGTATAGTATATATACTATACTAGTCTAGTATTGTTAATATATTAATAAAGTATAATTAACAACTAATATTATATACTAATATATTATAAGCTACTAACATATAATATACTATACATTACTACATTATATACTATACATTACTATATTATATAAACTATTATTGTTTAAAAAATATATAAATATGTGATTCACATTTGAACAATATAAATGTGCATTTGAACATGTTGAGGTGATGTTAGATCGTTTAAATACACGTTCGAACATTTTTATAAATTTGGTGGGACATTTCCTGCGTTAATTGTTAGATAATATATGTGGAACCTAATTTCAATCACATTTGAATGTGTACAACTTAACGTTCTAATGTCACGCCTTGATGTTCGAACGTTAAATTCAATGTTTAAACATTTCTGAAATTATTGGCAGGTTCTTTCCCGCGTGAATTCTAGAAAACCTGGCCTGACATACAGAGCAACGTCATCAACATAACGTTCGAATGTTTATTATTTACAATTGAACTTAATCCGCATCATTTGTGCTTGTTGTGAGGATTATTAACGTTCGCATGTCAATAGATGTACGTGCGAACGTGTAACAGCCCACAAGAAATTCACTTGTAGAATTTCTTTTGACCTTAGAAACCTCATGAAAACCCATACATTTTTACGAATCGACCAATCGCTCAGGTTGTAGTCTGTCATCATAATTAGTGTTATCACTCACTATGGTGCTAGATTTACGAGTTTAATTATTTGAGGTAGTTAGAAGTGTCAGAATGCATTATGGTCTACGCCATTAGACTCAGTGGATTATTTAGGATTTTATGGCACAATAGCCTATTTTCTTAATTCCGGACGAAACGTGTGTTGGAAATTGTGAAATTATTTTTAGGGGCACTTCGGGGTTGAATTTCGGTAAATGATTTTCACTATAGGTTAATATGAATATTTATAATTTTTAGTACTAAGTTTATTATGCAATTTTTTTGGAGTAAATAGTAACCTCGATAAGCGCACCTAGTGCAGTGTTTTTAAAATCACAGTATGGAATGTCTAAATTAGGTTAGGAAAGTTTTATTTGGACACTCGGCAAGATCTTAGCCACACATAGTGAATAATATTAGACACTTGGCACAAAGAGAAACCTTTATATAGATTTGTGAAGCAAATGAAGGTGTGAGATTATGCCACCTAAGCAAAATCTTGTTTCATCTGTTCAACCAAATTGTGCCAGACCAAAGAGGGTTTCAACCCTAGCAAAACCCTAAATGGTTGGAATCCAATTGAAACCCCAAAAAACTTGATTGAAACCAAAACTCTAAACAGTTTCCCCAAAACCTAAGTTGGCCTTCAAACCCTTTTTAATCCGATTCTAGTTTTGTGTTTAATCACTTGATTAAATCACTTCCACACGCTATTAATTTATCAAATCATTGTCATGACATCATTATCCAACTTTTTAAACATTGGAAATTTGATTGGGCCAAGAAAAATTAGTTTTGGGCTTGATAGCATATCAAACTCGAACCAAACCCCCTTTAAACCCCAAATTGAAGCCCACTTGGTTAGGGCCCACCAAGGCTCACGAAATTGGCCACCTTGGCAAAGCTTCTTGGAGAAGTTTCCTCCCCCACATGGCAGACCATCCACTGCCATTGGCTGCACTTAATAGTGCCTTGATGTGAAGGAGAAATCCACTCCATCAACCACCATCTCTCACAGCTGCTGCAGGCAGTCCATGCCTCTCAATATTCTCCACTTTATGTCACATAGCCAACTCCAATCAAGGGTCTTTCAAGTCCATAACTTCCCCTTCCAGGAGTTTAAAGTCGTGCAAGACACACTTCTCTCCATTTCATCACTTCTTTCCCCCGTTCTTAGAGAGACCCAAAAGCGCTCTCTCGGGCCGATTTATGTGTATTTTTGTGTGGCCATTTTCTACCCTTTTTAAGTATTTTCGCACGATGATTGCTTTATCTAAGTTGTTCATCTTTGAGTCTAGTTTCCGTATATATCTTATTTGTCTCAATACATGCTCATTTGATTGGTCAAAAGTATTTTTAACCATGGAAAGGTCATTCTAGGCGTGAAACTGGAGAGTATGATATGTTTTGAAATTTTTGACCAAGCTAATGGAGATATCTTGGTCTGAAAATTTTATGGAGTATTTTTAACATGTGTTTATGAATGTTAATTGAGGTTTTATTGCATAACTAAAGCTTTTGATGATAGATTTCCTTAGATTTAGAAACATGAAAACTGGAGGTGGGAAAACAGTTTTTATTTTGTGAAAGTTTAAATATTTCGTGGTATAATCTTATTCCAAAGGCTTTGATATTTTTATATGATGATCCTAAGCCTCTTATATACATGTTTGGATGTTATTAAGAAGATATTTAGTATTATTTTTAAAGATATGATTTTTCTATGCAAGAGGATTTCGGTTTGGCCTAAGATTTGATGTTTTCTGGGTTAGATCCATGTTTTGTTGAATTTTAGCCATGTGATTTTAAGTTTGATGGTTAGATCTTCTTTAGGACACATTTTTTGTGATGTTTTAGTTTGAAGATCACATGTCTTTAAGCCATGGATCAAGAGATTGATCAAATGTAGTTGAGAGAAAAGTTTCTGTTTTGGACTATGTTTAAAACCAAAAACTCCAAGTGTTGTTTTGTGATTTTTGGTGACTTTTGTTTGATGATTTAAAGCATGGTTGATCTTAGAATGATGTTATGAATATGTTAGAGGTAAGATTTGATTTTTTAGAATTCTTGGAGATGTTTTTATTAAGGTCAAAACTTGTGATTTAAAGGGCTTACTTTTTGTTAAAAAGTTCAGGTCTTTTTACAAAAAGTTTGGTGTTGATGAATAGATTTTTCCTAATGGATATTTTAAGTGTGTTTTTAAACTTAGGATAGGAAGATCTTCGTTACAAAATTTTGGTTTAATCATGAGTTTTGAATTTTGAAAGAATTGAACCAAAATCAAGAGAAATGGCCTATGTAGGTTTCGGCAATAGTGAGTTTTCCATAGTTGTGAATGGTTTTAATTTTTTCTGAGTTGATATTTGAGTTTAAGACAAAATTTACATGAGGAATGTAAATTTTGATAATTTTTGGAGTTAGGATATGAAATCCTTAAGTTATGGGTAAAATAGTCATTTTCTCACATGTAAATGGTAAAATGGTAATTTTACTCTAAGTTGCCTCTTTTCACATTTCTAATAGTTAGTAATTAATTTCTAACTTTTAGAATACCCTCTTACAGTTTCTCGTGTTTCGCACTTATTCTCGTAAAACGCGACTATCGAGGTAAGTTAGCTTTAAACTTACTATTAGTTTAATGTGTATTAGTGATAAGTAAGGGAACTGAAGTGTATGTATGCAAGTTATCATATGTTCCATGCCAAGTCATTACATATTTATCTGTTATACAGAATTTATTCTATCACGAATTATTCATTTGTTGCACAAGATATTCTGTCACGTATTTCTATACATTGCTATGCATTGCAAGTATGTCATGTTAAGTTAAGTATGCCATCTGTTACATGTATTTCATGTCACGTAATATTCATTGTCATATGTTATGCCATGTTACGGAATATTGTCTGTTATATGTTATGCCATGTTATGAAATAATATCTGTTACATGTATGCCATGTTATAAAATATTTTCTGTTACAAGTAAGTCTCAAAGTAAGTCATGTATGTCATCTTATGTTCACGTCATGTTACGCTACGTCAGGACTTCTGTCTTTTCATTTTCATGTCATTCTGTCTCTAATACACTTTGTGTATCTCGAGAACAGTCTTTTTAAGTTATTCATGTCAATCACGACCCTAAGTGCTGGGATGGGGTAATATCCTAGTGAAACTCTTTTGTCCACGCAGGAGTGTCTAAATAGGTGTGAAATTTCCTGGGTTGACGAAGTACAGTCAATAGGTTGCGAATGGGGCCTAATTAGCTGGTCACCGGAGCGCGCCAGGCACTAACGCCGATGGAGCCAAACTTTATTTTACGTGTGTCCACAGCAAGTGTGGCACAAACAATTCATGGGGCCACAACAACTATGGAGCATGAAGTATGGGGTCACAATAACTGTGGAGCATACACTACGTGAGACACAGCAATTGTGACACATAAGATACGTGGGGCCACAACAACTGTGGAGTACATATTAACGCACTTACAGTTGGTATAGACACTTGTATTGTGATGCGGTAATCTGCAGGGACACACGGCTCAAGGGGACCTGTGTAGCACCCGTATGGTCACTTTAATGATTAAGTCTACTGAATAAGATTCCATGTTCATGTATTTCACGTTCAAGTAATGTTTCACGTTATGTTATGTTCAAGTTTACGTTCATGTCAAGTTTCAAGTTTATGTCACGTCAAGCTAAGTTTCAGTTTCAGTTCAAGTTATGTCAGCTCATGCCATGTTATGTCAAGTCATACTATGCTTATTATTTCATACCATGCTATGTCAAGATATGTTATGTTTACTATTGATTTTGATTGTGCATTTATGCCTTTATTGCCATGCATGCATCATTAACCTGTGTGAAGGTTTTTTGTTAACTTGCTGAGATTTGTAATCAAATCTCACTGTGGTAGTCTCAACTACCATCCCCCCGAATGGTAGATCTTGTTACAGGATCTGAAGGAGAACTGGGGATCGACCAGCTAGAAACGGTCGACTAAGCGACGGTGCGACTTACATGTAGTTGCCCTAGATTACTACTTTTATTTTGTGGAGTTAAATCTCGAGCACTCTTTTGTTCACAATCATTTTGGACTAGTATTGTGATCTCGGTTGTTAGTATGTCTTTATGTATGAAGTATGTTTTAAGTATTTGGGATATCATAAGTTTGGTGCACGATATTGCCAAAAGAAAAAAAAAATTATTCGCTGCAAATATTGCATAATGCTAGACGCATGTTAGGAACATTGCATCTTATATGTCATGAACGGGGGCAGGTAACCTTGTGTTGCATGTCCCGACGCTTCAGATGTCCGTCCGATCCCAAGCGGAATTTGTGGGCGTCACAAAACGTTTGTACTTGTTAAATGTTGAGGACGTGTTTCACCGTTGTTCACTGATGCTCACTCTCGACCTCTTGCAACCAAAGAATAAGAGGACTTGTGGGGCAGGGGTAAAGAGGATCCTCTGATGCCTAAGTCGGAAATGATATGAGTAAATACCCCTTGGGCCTGGACCTCCACGGCCCAGCAAGACACTTGAGGCCTAAATACCCCTTGACTCAACAGGGTTCAGGTTGAATCTATAAAGAGAATGTCCGCAAATTATCCCAGCATTGTTAAGATGTTTATCCATTCAAAACTGATAGATAAGTCTAAGGAACGGGGATTCGAGTTTCAAATAACAGATGAGGAAGTTAACCCGAAGGACCCGTAGAAGGCAAAATCTCTATTTAAAGAGGTTAGGTATGCTAACGAAGTTTGGAATATCTTTGGCTTAGAGATTACTCATATCGTTTTTGACTTAGGCATCAAAAGGTCCTCTTTACCCCCCCTAAGTCCTATTATTCTTTGGTTGCAAGAGGTCGAGAGTGAGCATCGGTCAAACATGTCCTCAATAGTTGGCGCTATCAATGGGATTTCTAACATCTCACAATCAATCATGCTTTTCACATGCTCACCATCACTCGATCTCAAGCAACTAGAGACCAGGTGGAGACTTCATGAAAAATGGAAGGAAGACTTGTAGAAATAGGAGAAATAGTGAGGTAGCTCACCACCTAGGTCGACTCACTACAAAAGGAGAATGTGGTCCTAAAGGTGAAGAATGGACCATCAGGAGAAGACACGACACCCAGTAAGGCTGACAGGGTGGAAATGGAGGCACACAGCATAGGCACCCGTAAGGCCCATCAGGAGAACGACGACACGAAGAAGTTGCACCATGACCTGCGCAGCCTGATGGATAAGTTTGAGGAAATGGCCAAGAAGATAGGGACATCGTCTTCAGATGATCAACTGTTAACCAGCACCAACTTACCATGTACCTCGGAGCTCATGGCAATACCGCTTCCACCAAAGTTCAAGGTCCCGTTGATAGACATGTACGACCGCTCCAAGGATCCGGTGGAACACTTGGAAACCTTTAATGCCCACATGACTCTCCATGGATTCCTGGGAGAGATCGCATGCAGAGCCTTTCCTTTGAAGTTAAAATGAGTAGCTCGAGTATGGTTCAGAGCACTGCAGTCGGGCTCTACTGAGGATTTTGAAGAACTTGGCAGACAGTTCATAACCTAGTTTATGGCCAGTCGGCATAAGAGATGGCTAGTAGCGTACCTATTGATGGTGAAGCAGAGGGAGGAAGATTCTAAAGAGGTACTTGGTGCTGTTCAATAAGGAGGGAATGATAGCTGACGACCAAGATGAAAAAAATCATGTTAATAGTATTGCTCGGGGGAATCTGGCCAAAGAGTCCTCTCATGGCCGCGCTGGCAAGGAAAACTCCATCCATTATGCGAGAATTTAAGGATTGGCTGGATGATTTTGTGAACTCTGAAGACACGTTCATCGCCCTCACCACCAGACCAGTGTGAAAGGAGGAGTGTGCGTTGAGGGAAGGCCCTAGGAAGACCCAAGAAAGCAACCAAAGGCCAAGGAAGAATTAGTATGTGGAAAAGAGGGAGATGTTCATGGGGCAATATAGCAGGGGTCATGTACATTATTCCAGTGTACAAGACCAAGAAAAAATGAAGGAGAGTAGGCGCGATGAGGACTGCAAGCAGCGGACGCAAAGGTACTGTACATACCATTGAGCGAAGGCCACCGGACTAAGGATTGCCATACACTCAAACAAAAAATTGAGAAATTGAAGGGCAGCAAAGAACTAGAATGCATTGTGGTCAAGAACACATCTCCACTGTAGCATTTAAATGACAGGAGGTAGGAGAGGTGGATCACCTAAGAGGGAGAGGAGGTCACATGAACCAAGAAACCAACGGCCCAAACAAGAGGCAGATTGACGAAATCAACCTTTGTGAGAAATCCATACCATAGCTAGGGTATATGCGGGAGATGGTCCAACTTTGTCAGGGAGAAAAGCCTATGCACGATGGGCAAGATACAAAGAAGTTTACAACGTGGAAATGCCTGTTAAATAGGCATGGATGCAAACCTCGCCCCCCAAGTTCCTTTGACGAGGAAGACTCCAAAGGGGTGGTATACCCCCACGATGACGCACTAGTAGTAACAATACTGGTAGTGAATTACACGATGAGAAGGATATTGATAGATAACGTGTAACAACCCACTCCTTTCTCTCTTGAATGGTCATGAGTCTCAATCTGCGTATTAAACCTCAAGCATTTTAAATGTCCAAGAAGTATTTTAAATGGGGTGTTTCCAGTGTTATTGAACCAAACCTGATTTTAAGTAAGACAATTATAATATTTTTTAGAGCTCCAAAAATATTATAATTGTAGAAAATCATTTTCTAAAAGTGCCACCACAATGACTAGCATTGCAGAGTGGTATCAAAGAAAGACCTAGGTTATGCTAGACTCTATAAAATTTTTCAAAATAAGAGAGAGAAAACTTTTTTCCAAAGAAAGAAAACTTTTGAAAAGAGAATTGGAAGTGAAGGAAAAACTAGGCTAACATCTTCCCAAGGCATGTCTCATCCTGCAGTAAGTAAAAGAAAGTATTTTACTCTAATGCTATGATATTTTCAAACTATGACATAATTAATGCATGCATGTCAGACTGGCACGTAGTAAGAGGTAGTGATGTTAAGTGCATAGAATGTAGGAGGTGCCAGAGACTGGACATAGTTAGAAGATAAGGAATGGACGATGGAATGTTAGGACATGTAGAAATAGTTGCGTGCTAGTTGAGGAATAGATTAGAGATGTTAGAGAGACTACGATAGTTAAGAAATGCATGAATGACCACGAGCTGAGCTAGGATCGAGATGGAAGATGAGATGGCGATTTCAAGCTTTGTTGACTAGGATTTTAGTATGGAAAGTCTAAGTGCTACCTGACACTTGGGGTTAAGTATTTGGAACTGACTCAGAGTATATCGATAGAGGAGTGACAAGACGTGAGGGCAAAGTTCTGTGCAAGAAGTGACTGAGATGCTTAACGTGTGCGAAGGGCATGAAGATGATGCGAGAGCTAGTATGAATAGGTCCATAGTAAGGGTAAGCAAATTCTGAGGACGCTAAGCAAATTCCGAGGACGAAATTTATTATAAGGAAGGGAGAATGTAACAACTCGCTCCTTTCTCTCTCGAATGGTCACGAGTCTCGTTTTGTGTGTTAGATCTCAAATGGGGTGTTTTCAGTGTTTTTGAACCAATTCTGATTTTAAATAAGACAATTATAATATTTTTGAGAGCTCCCAAACTATTACAATTGTGGAAAATCATTTTCTAAAAAGTCCCACTACAAGGACGAGCATTACATACTAGGAGTTTGGCAGACATCCTGATCTGGGACGCTTTTACGAAGATGGGATTAAATGCGAGCCAACTTCGCCCATCACCAGCAACATTGAAGGGATTTACGGAGACGCAATCCGACCCATTGGGTCCATCATATTGCCTGTGTCAATAGAGACTGATCCTTACATTGCCACCAATATGATTGAGTTCTTGGCGGTTAGAATGTAATCATCATATAATGCCATTATAGGCCGGCCAACTTTGAATGCTTTGAAAGCAATCACATCAAATTACCATCTGAAAATGAAGTTTCCAACACTATAGAGAATTGGTGAGGTACACAGTGAACAGGTTGTCGCTCGGGAGTGGTATATGCAAGAATTAAAAAGAGGAGAGCGGGACGAAAAAATGGTAGAGTCGCGAGAAAATGGTGATGAAGTCTACTCGCCGCCTACACCCATAGTTTTCATGACGTAAGCAGAAACGAGGATGAGGAAACATTGAGGAAAGGAGAAGTCAATGAAAAATTGGAACTCCTGCCTTTCAATCCAACCCAGCCGAGCAACCATGTGAGGATCATCGGGACTACAATGGCAAAGGAGGAAAGGGCTTGCCTAATACAACTCCTCTTGGAGCAAAAAGACATCTTTGCATGGAATCATTAAGATATGCCAGGAATCGGCAATGAGGTAACGTTAATCCGAACATAAGATCTGTTAAGCAGAAGAAAATGAATTTCAGCACAGGGAAGTATAAAGCAATGGCAGAGGAAGTGGATTGGTTGTTGGCAGCAGGATTTATCGAGGAAACTCAGTACCCATAATGGTTGTCAAACATTGTCCTATTAAAAAAATTCAATGACAAGTGTCGAATGTGCGTTGACTTCACGAACCTCAACAAAGCATGCCCAAAAGCTAGTTTCCCTCTCCCTAGGATGGATCTGATAGTTGATGCCATGGCAGATCACAAGGTGTTGAGCTTTATGGATGCCTAGCTACTCTGGGTACAACCAATTCAAAATGAGTCGTGTTGACCAGGATAAAATGACCTTCATAACCGACCAGGGTTTGTACTGTTATACGGTTATGCCATTCGGATTGAAGAACGCAAGAGCAACTTACCAAAGGCTAGTCAATAAAATGTTCCAGGATCAGATAGGCTGGAATATGGAAGTCTATGTGGACGATCTCCTGCTAAAGAGCATGGAGTTTGGGTAGCATGTGGAAGATTTGAGGGAAGATTTCAGCGTATTGTGCTAATACAGAATGAAGCTCAACCTGACTAAATATGCGTTCGTGGTTCAGTCGAGCAAGTTCTTAGGCTTCATGGTATCTGAGAGGGGGATCGAGGCAAATCCCGAGAAACTCTAGGTGATCATCAAGATGAAGCCGCCCACGACTCTTAACGAGGTCCAAAAACTGGTGCAGAGAATAGTAGCTTTCAGCAAGTTCATGTCCTGCTCAAAGGACATATGCATCCCTTTTTTCTAAGTACTAAAAAAGGTGCAAGAATGGGATGTACGATGTGAAGAAGCTTTTACACTGCTGAAGGAATACCTTACCCATCTTCCCCTACTTAGTCAAACTAAGCAGGGGGAGCCCTTGTCACTGTATTTGGCCGCACCCTAGAGGCAGTGTCCACGCTTTAGTCAGGGAAGGACCAGAGACTAGTGTACTATGTTAGCAGAGCTTTGATAGTAGAGAAGAGGTACCCAAAGATAGAGCTAATCACCTTCGCCCTGGTGATGTCAAAACGGCGATTGCTCCTTTATTTCTAGGCCCACCCCATAAGGGTCATCACTTCCACACCCTTGCAAAAGTTGCTGCAAAGACCTGACACTTCTAGGCAATTGGTGAAATGGTTCGTGGAGTTGAGCAAATATGACATTAGTTATGTTCCTAGAACCTTTGTCAATGGACAGGTCTGGGCCAATTTTGTTGCGGAGCTGGCAAACTTCCCTTAGGAGACACAGAAGACGCTTGAGAAGGAACTGTGGCTCATGCATGTCGATGGCTCATCTTGCCGAGTAGGATGAGGTGTGGGCATCCACATGGTAATAGAAGACGGCACAGAGTCATTTCATGCTATTCGATTAAACTTCAAGGTGACAAACAATGAAGCAAAGTACGAGGCAGTGCTCATGGGGTTGGCTGTAGCTGGACCATTTGGAGGGAGTTCGATAGTAGTCAAGGCAGACTCCTAGGTGCTGGTTGGCCAAATCATGGGAGAATATTCAGCAAATGGGCCAAAGTTAGTGAGGTACCTACATCATGTCCAAGAAAAGTCCCGTTGATTCTATTATTTTTGAATCGAACGAATTCCCAGAGGGGACAAATGGAAGGCAGATTGATTGGCAAGGGTAGCATCGGTAGGGCAAGAGTACATATTGCCATGGGAGGTAGTCCTTAAGACGATAGATACGACCGCCCATCAAGACACTTGAGGCCAAAATACCCTTTGACCCAGTAGGGTTCTAGTTGAATCAATAAATAGAATGCCTGCCAATTATCCCATAATTATTAAGATGTTTATCCATACAAAACAGAAAGATAACTAAGAGGATCGGGGATTCAAGTTTCAAATAACAGATGAGGCAGCTAACCCAAAGGAGCCACAAAGAAGGCAAAATCTCTATTTAAAGAGGTCATGTATGCTAATGAAGTCTAGAATATCTTTGGCTTAGAGATTACTCATATTGTTACTGACTTAGGCATCGAAGGGTCCCCTTTACCCCCCCCCCAAGTCCTCTTATTCCTTGGTCAAGAGGTCGAGAGTGAGCATTGGTGAAACACTTTCTCAACATTAAAAATTAGGCGGTTCTTTCAGTAGGAACCCAAAATTTCACGGAACGTTCGAACGTATAGTGTTAACGTTCGAAAGGTCCGCGGTTTGATGCAGTGACTCTTCATTTAAAATGTCACTACAAAAACTTATATGAAGACTTAATACACCGTTGTTCTTGTTAAGTAGACCGTCGCTGCAATAAGTTTCAAAAATTTTAAGAAAGTAAAGACGCCACAGACAATGTTGGGGCGTCATTATTTCGCACGGATTGAAGGCAAATCATCCCATTTGCCTTCAATTTGTGTGAAAGAGAGAGAGAGTGAGTGAGTGAGAGAGAGAGAGAGTTAGAGTGTGAGAGAGCTTGAGTGAGTGAGAGAGAGAGTTGTCCTTGTTCTTGAAGAGAGGTAAGGGAAAATTTGTGATTTTTTTTTCTTTGTTTATTTAGAATTATTTTGTTGTAACTATGTATTGTTTAGTTTGAACTAACTAGTATTGTGTTTTTTTTTTAAGGATTATTTGTTCGGGCTTGTTGAAGCTTTTGATTTGTAAAGGGATGTTGTTGGGCTAGGTATATTTCTAAACTTTGTTGGGAATATGTTGTGATTTAATAAGAATTGATTTAGGTATATTTCTAAACTTTTATGCTTTCCCTTCAATTTCTTCACTTCTGAAAATCCCTCAACCTCAAATCCATTTTTCCCCATGTCTCAGCAATTTTGTTTTGTTTTTCTTTTCTTTTCCATCATACACTCAGACTCTCACTCACCCACACCACTATAGCCATGCCTTAAAACACGTGTAGGAAGAACCATGCAAGCCCCCGTGCACGACCTCAGTCGCGGCAGCCTGTTGCTGTTGAGAACGTCCAACCCAATATGAAGCTCAACAGCCCACATCAGCGGTTTTGGCTGCCACGTCGCAACCTTCACCGACTGCACATCAGTGACTTGAGAAGACTAAAAGCCATTCTGCCGTAGGAACCACCCTAAGCCACCCTCGATTTCCCACGTCTCAGCTGTGAATGTTTACGTAAAGTCACCACCTCAATTGTGGTGAGTATCTTGTCTATATATATATTGTCAATTAGAATAATTACAAATCAAAGTTATAAAGACTCATTACAATAGAAATGGAAAGAATTGATCTATACAAATTAATCTTCTAAGATTGAGGGCAATATATCAAGGCCGAGTATTAAGGTAACGTATCCTTGACACCCCCCGCAAGATGAGCGTCGGATTTGAATGGAAATGAAACTTGGTATGAAAGAATTCAAAGAGACAGCGAGAAACACTTTTGGTGAAGAAGTTGGCAACTTGTAGATGAGAGGCCACATATTGAGTGCGAATGTTTGCTAGCAACAACAAGTTCCGAACAAAATGATAATCTAATTCAACATACTTGGCCCATTTGTGGGAAACGGGATTGGAGCTTAAGAAGATCGCACTTTTGTTGTCACGTAAGAGAATAGGCGTCAGTGAAATGGGAACCTTTAGATCAAGAAGTAGATGGGTGAACCAAAGGAGTTCAGCTGTAGTAGTTGCAAGGATGTGATACTTAGATTCACAACTGGAACGGGAAACAGTGGGTTGCTTCTTAGCAGTTCATGAAACTAGATTATCACCAAGATAAATAAAGTAACCAGAGGTAGAACGATGAGTATCGGGACAACCAACCCAATCAACGTCAGAGTAAGCAACGAGGGCACTAGAGGTAGCAGAAGGGCGAAAAGTAAGACCAAAGTGAAGTGTGCCCTTGACATAACGTAAAATGTGCTTGATAGCAAGAAAGTGATCTGTAGTAGGGGCATGCAAAAATTGACTGATAGAGTTAACAACATGAGCAATGTTAGGGCGAGTGATGGTTAAGTACTGAAGGGCGCCGACTAGAGATCTGTAGAGAGTGGGGTCCAAAAAGGCAGGACCATCACCAGTCAGATGTTGAGAGATAACCATAGGAGTGTGAACAGGCTTGCTGTCAAGTAACTGTACTCGAGTCAGAATATCCCGAGCACTCAATGGATCCATGAAGCAGGTATTTGGTCCGGAACACCCATTTGGAACCAAGAATATTGCTGTTGGTAGGTCGAGGGACCAAAACCCATGTGAGATTATGTTGTAGAGCTTGAACTTCTTCATCCATGGTAGCAAGCCATGCATGATTCTTAGCAGCAGACTTAAATCCTTTAGGCTTAGTGGAGGCAAGAAGAGTAGAGAGAAGTCTAGAGGGTCCCAAAACACTAAGATTCACCGGATGATGAGTTTTGAAAATGACAGCTTTAGCTCATGTGAGCATGGGATGAGAACCCAACGGAGGAGCTGGAGTAGGAGTAACATCAGAGTCAACAGGAGGAGGACGAGGCTCCTCAGACGATGAAGGGGGACCTGGAAGAGAGTCAGTAACCTACAAGGACTCGTCCACTAGGTCAATACAAATAACGCACAGGTTAGGTCTAGATGGAGTAATATGCGGAGAATGGTGCAAAGGAGACAATGGAGGTGGGGGTCGGTATGAGGCATGCTTGGTTCTAGGAAATTCGAAAAATGGAGAGATGAATAGAGCTGAGCCTGAGAGCTATCTCTGGAGGGAAAGTGGTTTTCATCAAATTGGGCATGGTAGGTGATATAAAGTCTGGAGGTAGTGCGATCAAGACAGTGAAATCCTTTGTGGGAAGGATTGTATCCTAGAAAAATGCAAGGGATGCTGCGAGGAGAAACTTTGTGAGACCTATAATCACGTAAACAAGGATAGACACGACAACTGAAAGGATGGAAATTCTCATAATTTAGTGAGGAACGGTAGAGAAGCTCAAAGGGAGACATACCTCTAAGAAGCGGTGTGGGCAAGCGGTTTTATGATGTATGCTGTAGTGCTGAAGGCGTGAACCCAAAAACAATGAGAAAGATGGGAATGGAAAAGGAGTGTCAGTCCTGTTTCGGTCACATGTCGGTGTTTTCGTTCAGCGCAACCACTTTGGGCTGGTGTATACGGGCAAGAGAGTTGATGGTGAATACCCATGGTGCCAAGGTGCACTTTGAAGCGATTGCTTGTAAACTTAGCACCACCATCACTTTGAAAAATTTTGATGCAGGTGGAATGTTGGTTTTCCACAAATTTTGAAAGTGAATAAACGTCATAAAATTCGGATTTAAATTTCAAAGGATAAAGCCCAGTGAAATGGGAATAATCATCAATGAATATCACATAATAAATAAATCCCAAATTTGACTTGACTGGGGAAGGACCCCAAATATCGCAATGAATAAGATCCAATACATGAGGTGAGCAACGTTCAGTACGAGAATAAGGCAAGCGATGATTTTTTACAATTTGACATGTGTCACGTAATGCTGCAGAAGGCAATAATGAGGGAAGATAGAGATGACCATTTTTATTTAAAAAAGAAATAACAAAATGGCTCACATGTCCAAGACGAGCATGCCATAAGTCATATGAGGCGTGAAGAGCCTTATTTTTGCGAACAGAAATATAAGCCGAATTTCTACGCTCTAGCACATATAAGCTGCCATCTCTTTTACCGGTTGCGACCACCCTTCTCGTTTGACAATTCTGGATAGAGAAAAGGTTATTAGTAAATGTAACAAAGAGAGGAAAATCAGATGTTAATTTACTAATTGACAGGAGATTTTTGGTTAGACGAGGAACAACTAATACACTTAATAAATTAAGTGTTAGGGTAGGAGAGATGGTACCAGTGTGGGTAATGGGTAGGGAAGCACCATCCCCAACAATTACACTATCCCTTCCCTTATAATTACTTCCGTGATCCAAGTGGGAGAGGTTCAGTGTCATGTGGGCCGAAGCCCTTGTGTCCAGGTACCAACCACTGAGCTCCTGCTCATTAAGAGAACAGGAGGCATTTAATGCCTCTATGAGATGATCTGTGTTGCTGGCAACATATCCTCCCCGTGGATACCTCTGGTTGCACTTGTCGGCATAGTGCCTTTCTTGCCGACAGATTTGGCAATGCGGTGGATGGTGTCCCTGCCCGTTGTTGGAATGACCATTGCCGCGGTTGGAAGAGGATCCTCGTCCCTATTGATGACAAGTGGAGTTTTTTGGAATTGGAGTGATGTTGGTCGCAATTTGTGGCTGTGAAGGTGGCAGGTGAAGAACCAGAGGATTCAAAGGACTTCTAGAAAAGCTCAAAACTTTCAGCCTTAGAAACCAAATCGGTGAAGGAAGGCAAGGGCGTTTTAGCCATTTGGGCGGTGGAGAAACTAGTGAACCCCGAACCCAGTCCTCGGAGGAACAGTGAACTTTATTAGTGCCGTCGACGGTTCTTCTGATGACATGGAGTTTATTGCAAAGAGCCTTGAACGCTAGAGCATATTCGGTTACCGATCGTGTCCCACGTTTCATCAATTGTAAATCGTCCTTGAGAAGAATTTCTCTGGCTTTTGGTCGGTGACTGAAGGTGTTTTCGAGGCCTAACCAGACGTCTCGTGAGGTGGAGAGGCCCACCTCGGCCATGACTTCCTTCATGAGAGAGGAGAGCAAGAGGCTAAAGAGACGTCTGAGAGCCAACAGGGTCAAACCGTGGAGGAGGTGCAAGAGTTCAATCCACATGTCCGAGTAGTTCTTGGCTTTCAAGAAGAGGAAGAAGCTGGCTCTTCCATAGAAGATAATTGGAGGAGGATAGTTTTATGGTCACCGTGTGAATCATGGTGTTGAAAGGGAGAAGGGTGGGTGAGATGTTTTCGGCAGCCATTGAAGCAAGAGGGATCGATGGAGGTTAATCCAAGAGTGCTGCTGATACCATGTGAATGTTTGAGCAAAGTCACCATCTCATTCGTGGTGAGTATCTTGTCTATATATATTTTCAATTAGAATAATTACAAATCAAAGTTATAAAGACTGATTACAATAGAAAGGGAAAGAATTGATCTGTACAAATTAATATCCTAAGATTAAGGGCAATATATCAAACTGAGTATTAAGGTAACGTATCCTTAACATCAGCCACCAAGTTTACATTGCGCAGAATCACTTCGAGCCCCACTGCCCGACCAGCCACATTGTTAGCGCATTTCACTCTCACCCTACCGCATGCTCCTCTGCCAATAGCCTCTTCTCCACCGTTGAACACCATGGAAACAGTCCAGGCACACGACCAACTCATGCACAAACCTCTGTTTTAGACAACTCAAAACAGAGCATCCAAACCTCCAGTTTCAGACAACAGCTCTCATCCACACTGGGAGTTAAACCATCAATGACAGATCCTCAAGCCACTACACCAACATGGCGCCAGTTGCACCACCATGGAGACCACCGTAAGCCTCGAACGTCCCTTAAACTATTTTTTCTACACCATCGAAATAGAGAAAACATCCTACGCTGCCGCCCAGTTGGTTCAGGTTGAGACCCACGATGGAGCCGACGTGAAACACCTAGAGAGCCACGGAAAATGCCGTTTGTGTTACCTCTATCCACCCCGTGCCGACTCGGTAAGCCCATGCCGACCCTCCCCAAAGTCTCCTCTCTATTATCTCTCTCTCTCTCTCTCTCTCATCACTATATCCCTGCCTTTTTTACGGTGCCCTACCGCTACCCCAAGCTGCGCCACTGTCAACATCCACCCAGTGCCGCTTGGATCCAGTGTCGCGAGTTCTCCTCACGGTGAGCTTGGTTCCATCGCATGGTGTTATGCTTCAATCTTAGTAATCTGTAATGCATTTTATCATATTTCCTTATAATACCCCTGTTTTTAGGCAGGTTCTATTTTGAATCTTAGGTCTATATATTCATTTATTATGTGAAAGGCTTTGTTTTTTTAGTAAGCACGTATAAAGAAAATAAATGAGGATTTAGATTGTTTTATTTTTATTTTGAATTAGTATTTTTAAAAATGAATTTCAGAACTATATAGTGAGTATAAATGTTTCTTTTTAATCCCTTGTCGTACAGCATTTGAAAGGCATATGGAGGTAATTGTGTTAAGTATAATTATATTACTTTCTATGGTAAATAATAAGATTTTAGTTTTATTAAATGAGTTTTCCCTTTTGTTTTATTTACATTATTTGAATTTGATATTAGTATTTCATTAAGCTGTAAATTGTAAGTATTTAATCTTTTATTTTAAACACTTTAAGCCGATTATATGATATAAGTTCTTGATGGTGTTAAATTAAATATGATTAAGGATAATTATGAATTACTTTTTCTTAATAAATTTACAATTTCTTACTATATTACATGTTAGTAGTATTAAATTATGATTTCAAAAATAGTTTATAAATATATGAGTTCTAAATATGATTAAGTTAATTTGTAAAATGAATTTAAGTTGTTTTTTCATATTTGATAAAATTATATTAATAAGTTAATATTATATTTAATGGATGATAGAATTTATTATATTTTTGATAACTAAATAATTGTTAAAGCTACTTCCGAGTATTTTTTTTTAAGTAGATGGAGAGTTATAACAGTCCCCTAGAAGCTTAGTATCGTTTAGTATTTTGTATATGTGACAATTGATATTCTTTCGGCACGGTTGTGGAAATATTTAGAAAAACTAAAAAGTCTAGGTAAGCAGGATTCCTATGCTAGATTTGTATAAGAAGAAATAAACTAAGGTTGGTTTGTAAAAATGTGCATGTTGTTTTGAAAAGAAAATGCGAAAAACAACCTCAATATATATTTTACATTCATTCATGAGATATGTATGAAAGAGAAAATAAATGCTTTTGACATGAATAATGTTGAAATGAGCAATATTTGACATGTTTTTTAAATATGCAAAATAGCGAATATAATATCTGTGAATTTTTGTACATATGATATGAAAATGATTTGGATCTGTTTTTGTTCAAATGGAAATTATATGAATATGTTCAGCATGTGGTTTGATATGATATGGATATGAAAAACCTTTAGCATACGTATATGTTTTGATTCTAATTCTAGATATGGTTATGATATGATGATACTGGTTCACATGATATGGTTGGTACCAAGATATGATATGAGTGCACCCACTTTGAAAACAAAGTGGTATTTTATGTGTTCTTTTCTGTGTGTACATTCTGGGCTCCAAGATTGAAAATAGAAAGTTTTACAATATGATACTGCCTGATTTGGCCGCCGGGGATGGCACAACCCTAGCACGAGGGTTAAACATGGTATATGATATGATATAGTACAATACAATATGATATAGGTAAAGATGTATAGTTATGTTATGCCGAAGCTTTTTTGAATATGAAAAGGATCTTTGAATATGAACAGTTGGTTTTTGAGTATGAAAAGATTGAAAAGCCACTCTGATTTTCTGATAACACGTTTTTGAGATCTGCATATGAAAATGAAATGTTTTGTTACTGAATACCAAACTTTCTGAAAATGCTCATGTTTACATACTAGTATATATTATCTGCTTACTGATTTGTTGATAACTCACATGTTATCTCCATAACATTTTCAAATAATTTTGATGATACAGCTGGGATCAAGACTAGAAATCATGTATTTGGCTACTTGAGCATAGTGAATTAAGTAGAAAGATGGTATTTTGGTTATTGGAGATTTTATTCTATAGTTCTTTTTTGATCTGCTGACTTGGTATCTTGGAATGTTGATATTTTGTGGTGTCTAGATTAATCTTATTGGTGTAGTTGATCTGAAACAATGAGTTGTACGTGTCATTGTAAACTTTGTATTCTATAACTATATGATTGAAAAATGATTTTGAGTGACAATGAGTAACTCTTTGTTCCATCCAAGATGGCGACATTACCTGTGATATCCCGTATTTACATGTAATTTAATTAAGTAAAATATTTAATTAATTACTATTATGGGCTTTCTTGTTTTAAATTTTAGATGATTTACGATGTATTATTTTAAGATTTTTAACTGTTAATTTAATGTGTTTTCTTGTTATTAATTATTGTTCATTATTTAAATTGCTCTTTATTTTAAATTAGTTTATTGTTGGATTTTATTATTTTATTTTTATTTAGTCACTACATTTAAATTATTTTATTTAACTTGCTGTTTTAGAATTATTTTCGTTGCATCAATTTTGTTACCCAAGTTGTGAAGACTGGACCACATTTATTTTCCTCACTTTTTCTTTTTCCCCTTTTTCTTTCTCCTATTTTCTCTTTTTCCTTCTTTTCCCTTTTTCTCCTTTTCCTTTGCTTCTCTCCTCCTGCGCGACACCCCCACCCCTCTCCCTCGTCCGTCTCTTCTTCCCCTTCTCTTCCCCTCCGGCCGGCATTCCTCCCCTTCCAATCTCAAGTCATCTCCTGCCACTGTTAACCGCAACGAGGGAATCCAAACCAGAACCCTTCATCTCGCTGCTGTTGGCCACAATATTTTCACCACACCACCATTGGCCCTCCTTCCACCTAAACCACCCAACTTTAGCTTCTAACCGGCACCGTTGAAGCCCTTCTAGCTCATTTTTTAATTTGGGTATCTCGGCCTCCAACCGCCACCCACGTCGCCACCCATGGCCAACCACATTCGCCACTCGTTTCACCAGCACCTATAAGCCATTCCCTAGCCATCCCAAGTTTTAGTTTGCTCCTATTCAAAATTTAGCCTTTTGAGACCCACGACCATAGTTCAAATTACACTGTTACATTTTTGTGTTGCCACGTTTTGAACCTCCTTGATTCTTCAAAAATTATATTTCATCACTGTAAGTAATTTTCCAAATAACATTGTGAGATTTGAATATATTTTTACACTAACATATTTTCTACAGTCTGGTTGGTTGTGTCGAACTTTGAGTCCGAGGAGTACGAGGGTCGGGTTGGATTGGAGGATGGGTTGGTTTATGGAATTGGTTTATGCTTGATGTTTTTATGTCATGTTTGGATATTTTATATGTTATGTTGTTGAAATGACATTCATCATTGTCTTCATGCATGCTCATGTGTTAAGGATGAAAACTGGGGTTTTGTGTTAAGAAATGGATTTTGGGTACTTGTATATTTTAATGGATTGAAATGAATAAGAGAAAGGAAAAGGAACTATAGGGATGGTGGTAGTCCCACCTGCAATTCCCGCCTACAATGCAAGCTGTAGGGATGGTGGTAGTCTCGCCTATGATTCCCACCTATAGTGTTAGCAGAAGGGATGATGGTAAGCAGAGATGGCGGTAGTCCTGCCTGTGATTCCCGCCTATGGTGCATGCGGTAGGGATGGTGGTAGTCCAGCCTGTGATTCCCACCTACAGTACAAGTTGTAGGGATGGTGGTAGTCTCGCCTATGATTTTCGCCTACAATGTTAGCGGAAGGAATGGTGGTAAACAGGGATGGTGGTAGTCCTGCCTGTGATTCCCGCCTATGGTGCATGCAGTAGGGATAGTGGTAGTCCTGCCTGTGATTCCCACCTATAGTACAAGCTGTAGGGATGGAGGTAGTCCCGCCTGTGATTCCCATCTACGGTGTACGCGGTAGGGATGGTGGTAGTCCAACCTACGATTCCCGCCTACAGTGACTAATAAATGAATATGTTGAGTAATTTTATGAAAAAATTAAGGCTTGTGGTTTAATGGATATGAGCACTATTTTCTAGGAAAATTGTTGGTTTATGCTTGGGTTGTTTTCTAGGAAAATGGCGAATTGTATTTAATGGCATGTTTTAGGTTAAATGGGATTTGGCGTGTGTTGGAAAAAAGGTCATTTTCTGGGAAAATGATGGTTTTGGCCTCATGTATGTTTCATCATGTGCACGCATACATGTTGGTTGCATTAATGTGTTTTTTTCTCATGGGTTGTTTGGTTGATTACTTACTAAGATTCGTATCTCACATGGTATTTGACACCCTGCGGTTCCGCTTTATGGAACCATAGATTTTGATGCAGATGAAGACATTGAGCCTGACGGATCGGCTCCACGGAAGGAGTGACATATGGTCGCTTTTTGGATTATGGGATTTATTTCCCTTTTGTCTTTGTATTTGGATTTTTACTTTATTTTTATGGATAACTGTATCATTTTCAATAATAATTTTATTTGTGTTAGTTTTGTATTTAAAATTCTAGTACTTAGTTGAATTATTTAATTTTTTCGCTACGTTGTTGTTGTACACTTTTTACATGTACACACACTTGGCACTTATCGTTGGGATGCGTGACCCATGTTGTCATCATCTCGACGTCACGATTCCCATATTTCCGTATGTGGGAGTCAGGGCGTCACATTACAGTTGATATCAGAGACAGTTTTGAGATTCTACAGACTATATGGGTTGAGGTTTTGGGAATTTGAGGTTTTAGATTCGATTGGCTTATTCTGTAGGCTGTAGGGCATGACTTCAATATGATTTAAGGTTTAGATCTTGAAGTTGACATAAGTTTGACCGAAAGACAAGTTTGAGGTTCTGCAAACCACAACATATGAGGTTTTGGATATCTGTGGGTTTAGGAAGAAATTTCATATTGGAGGTATAGAAATTTGAGGACTAAGGGACAGTCATTGGGATATTTCAGCTTTGAAGTTCTATAGACTACTATAGTATATGAGGTTTTGGGTTATCAAGGACTTTAGGAAATAATTTTATGATTTGATGTTTAGAATTGTGCAGACTGCAAGGAAAAATCTTGTTAGTATTAAAGGTATTAGAATCTTTGGGCTTTAGGAAAGATGTCTTATGAAATTTGAGGTGTTGTATTTTGTAGATTTTAAGAACTGATTTCATGATGATTGCGGTTTTAAATTTTGTAGACTCATGTTGTGGGCTTTACAAATTGATTTTGATAAGATTTAAGGTTTAGATTTTGGAAATATATTGTTACTGCAGTTGCGTGTACATTTTTTTATATAGGTGATTTTAGAACTTCAAAGTATTATATACATATTCATTTTATGGTTAAAACCATTTGCATATGTTTATATGAACTATATATTTGAAACATTTATTAAAATCTATGTTTTTCCAAATCCCACCTCGTCGTTAGTTACGAAACATTTCGGATTTGAGCGCGACTGAGAATAAAAGAGAGTATTTAGAGTATGAGTGTGATGATATTTAAAGTTTGAGATTCTATAGATTTTATGGATGGAGTTTTCTAAATCTGAGGTTTTGAGATACTGCATATTTTAAAGTTGATTTTGATGAGATTTAGGGTCTTTCAATTTCGTGGACACCTAGATATGATTTTTTTTATGATATGTAAGGTTTTTGTACTTGCGGACCTATGGAATATGTCCCACAAAATCTGAGGTTTTAGATTTTGCATATTTTAGGGAAATGATTTTTTATGACATTGATATTTTAATTCTGGTAGGCATATTCTATGGACTGTAAGAAATGATTCTGACAACATTTAAGGTTTAGATTTAAGTTTGACTTCTTGGAACGAGTTTCGGTTAGGAACCTAAGGTTTAGACTTGTGATATTGATGTTTTAGAGGTTACAATCAAGTGGTAATTTATGAATTTAGATCTGACGATTTAGAAATCTATGGACCGGTTTATTGTAGAGGTTAGTTCTTTCAAGATGGATTAAATGGAGATACAAATGTGTTTAGGACTACAAGTTGTTAAAGTGCGCAATAGAAGCATTTTTGGTAATATGATGGTTTAAGAGTTTATTTTACTTTTGTATGAGGTTATTATATTATGTGGAGAATTTGAAATTTATTATTAGGCTTTTAAATGCATTATTGAGGTCTATATTTTTAGGCTTGAATTGGACTCGAGGTGTATGAAAATCGACACTAGATTCATGAATGGGTAAATCAAGAGGATTTTAAGGTATTTAAGGCACCTATGAAAATATTGACAAGTTAGAATATGGGAGTATTACATTTGACATATCGACAATTAAAATAGGTAAGGATCATGAGGAATAAGGATTTTAGACTTTGCTTTAAGGGAGGAGGATGTAATGCCTAGAGCCTAAGCTCAAACCAGAAGGGAGGCTTGGCCCACGACAATGTCGTTTTGGTAGGTGTCTTCTTCCCTGGCTACAGTTTCTTTGACTGACCTTTTTTTTTTTTTTTTTTTTTTTTTTTTGCTTTCCTTTCAATTTCTTCACTTCAAAAGATACCTCCAGCTCAAATCCATTTTTCCCTACGTCTCTGGAGTTTTGTTTTGTTTTCCTTTTCTTTTCCATCACACTCTCATACTATCACTCACCCACGCTACTACAGCCATGCCTTGAAACACGTGTAGGAACAACCATGCAAGCCCCCGTGCATGATCTCAAATTTGCATAAAAAGAAATGAATTGGGGTTGTTTTGTAAAAATGTGCATGTTGTTTTAAAAGGAAACTGTGAAAAACAACCTCAGTATATATTTTGCATTCACTCATGAGATATGAAAGAGAAAAGAAATGCTTTTGACATGAATAGTATAGACATGAGCAATATTTGATATATTTCTGAAATATGCAAAAGTGCGAATATGATATCTGAGAATTTTTGTACATATGATATTAAAATGATTTGGATCTGTTTTTGAGCAAATGGAAATGATATGAATATGTTCAGTACGTAGCTTGATATGATATGGATATGAAAAACCTTTGGCATACTTATATGTTTTGATTCTGATTATGGATATGGTATGGATATGATGATACTAGTTCATATGATATGGTTGGTACCAACATGATATGATATGATATGAGTGCACCCACGTTTGAAAACAAAGTGGTCTTTTATGTGTTCTTTCCTATAGAGCTCTGAGATTGAAAAATGGGAGTATCACAATATGATATTGCCTGATTTGGCCACTAGGGATAGCACAACCATACCACGGGGGTTAAACATGGTATATGATATGATATGATACGATACAATATGATATGATAAGATGAAGATGTATAATTATGTTATGCCAAAGCATTTTTTAATATGAAAATGATCTTTGAATATGAACTGTTGGTTTTTGAGTAGGAAAAGATTGAAAAGTCGCTCTGATTTTCTGATAACACATTTTTGAGATCTGCATATGAAAATGAAATGTTTTGTTACTGTATACAGAACTTTCTAAAAAGTCTCATGTTTACATAGTCGTATATGTTCTCTGCTTACTGAGTTGTGATAACTCACCCGTTTTCTCCATAACATTGTTCAGATAATTCTGACGGTACACTTGAGGATCAAGACCAGAAATCCTGTATAAGGCTACTTGAGCATAGTGGATGAAGTACAAAGATGATACTTTGGTTATTGGAGATTTTATTCCATAGTTCTGTTTTGCTCTGCTGACTTGGTATCTTGGAATGTTGATATTAAATTTGAGATTTTTGTGGTGTTTAGATTAATCTTCGGGTCATTACATATTCAAAATTTGTTGTGAGTATGTTTTTAATTTAATAAAAATATGTTGGGATTTTTTGAATATATTGTGAATATGTTGTGAATATATTGGCAATTTGTTGTGAATATGTTATGAATTTAAAAAAGTTATAGTGAATATGTTGTTATGAAACTTCGGTGTCTTCATCATTTGTTCTTGGGGTATATTGTTTGTAGGGTGGTAATCCCTGTCTATAAACATGTATACTTGGAGAATTATGGGGAGGTGCTGCCGAAATTTTTATTGATGTAGAAAGTAGAAGAGTAACAAGATTTGTGCAATATGGTTGTAACGCCCCGATCCCGGAGGTCCGGAGAGTTAGCTCTTAATACTAATATTAACTTCAATAACACAACTATAAAATCCAGAAAATTCCAGAAAATATTAATCCATTTAATCAATCCAAATATCTAAGTTCCTTCATGGGGACAACAAAAAAATTCTCAATAACATAAATTAGAAATTCTCTAAAAGCTTGAAAATATCCTTAACTCATCAAATCAAAATACCCCAAAAATAAATCAGTTTACTAACTACGACTCTCAAATAAGCACTAGCACCCTCAGACACTTATTCCATTACGATCATCACTTCTTACTAAAACTTTCTACTCTTGTACTCCAGCAGAACCATCAAAATTATCTGAAAAATATATGGAGATAAGGGATGAGTTATGAACAACTCAGTAAGCAGAAGACATATACTAGTGTGTAAACATGAGCATTTACAGAGTTCAGAATGCATAACAAAATATTTTCTTGCAGATTGCAGAATTAGAATATTGTTTTCAAAATACAACATCAGAACATGTTATCAAAAATATCAGAGCAAAAGTTCGAAAATATTCGTAATCAAAATCCCTTTAGTGTAGCATAAACTAAAATATCACATCTTATCTTATTATATCAGAACAAATACCATGTTTAACCCCCATCGTAGCGTTGTGCAAACCCCGGTAGCTAATGGAGCAGAAATAGAATGTGAATCTTCTCCTTATTCATTCTCGGAGCCCCGAGTGTGCATATAGGAAAGATCACGTAGAAAACCACTTTGTTTTCAAAGTGGGTGCACCAGAAACAGAAAAGTTGGTACCAACCCGAACAAAGGCCACAGTTTTACACCCGTGGTAAGGTCAGAACGGAATAGAAATAGAAACAGAATATTATGCTAGAGGTTTTTAGAAATCACATCATATCATATCAGAGTACAAAAATCTTCAGAGCAGAACAAAATCAGATCACAAAAACATAATTTATGCACAAAATTTCATAGTCATTCTCTTTTTCAAAGTTCAGAAACAGAATGTCAAAAATAAGCTTATGTCTACACTTGTCATGACAGAAAATACTTTCTTCTGAAACAGAATCTCATGAGTAATGCAGAACAAATAACTGATGTAGTTTAAATTTCTTTTCTTAACCAAATATACATGTTTTCCAAAAATCAACCTCAGCTCATTTGATTTTAATGCAAAGTCTAGCATAGGAACCCCACTTACCTGGACTTCTTAGTTTTTTTAGAATTTTCCTAAAAAATTTCAAACAATAATTAATCGCCACCTATAACATAATAACAATTTTCATAAATTTCTAATCCAATACATATTTCAATATTTAAGCCTAAGATGCTAAAATGACCTATTTTAATTCTTCAAAACCATAACTTCACGTAATCCTAAAATATCATCACATTTTCTAAATTCATCAATGTCCCAATAATCAGTCTGAACAAAACACAAAATCTAACTTATTTACTAATGACATCAAATTATAAAATAATAAAATTGTATAACATATAAATTATATAAAAAAATCTATTAAAGTAGACAAAGCAAAAATACCATTTAATTAAAATAGACTTAATTAGTCTCTCTTTAAAGAGTTCAAAATAAAAGTCTTCCACAACATTGTACTTCTTAAAATATATTAAAAAATATAATAATACTAATACCATATTACAAATCTTTATTATTATCATTATAAAATCATGTATTTTCTTATGTAAAATTAAACCAATTTAAACCAAACCCAAAATAACTAGAATAATTTCTGTAAACGTAAAATCTAGCCCATAGTATTTTTAAAACACAAAACCATTTGAAATAAGTCCAACACAAGTTAAGCCTATGGGCCTTAATGGCAAACTTGTAATATTTAAACTCTTTTATTTTATTTTATTTTTTCTTCTTCTTCTTCTTATAGCAGTCTTACGTAACCCAAAATTCACCAAAGTTATGCTACGAGCACTCCCCGACAGAGAGCAAGTTGGACAGACGAAGAGCTGGGCAGTGTTGGGTGGTGATCTTGACGGTGCACTGAGAGAGGGAGAGAGCAACACGGTGAGGGAGACGGAGAGTAAGGGAAAGACAGAGAAAGAGAGAACGGAAACTCACTGTGAATGGAGGAGATGTGTGTGGTGCGGAGAACAAGGTGGCTGTCCAGGCGGCGTCGTACGTGCGGGAAGGAGTTGTGCAAAGAGCTGGGAGGTGGACAATGGAAGGTCGGTGGCTAGGTGGTAAAGTCGAAGCTCACGGTGGGCAAAACGATGTGCTCTATTTTGATGAGCAAAAATAGGGGTCTTCGGTTCTCTATGCAGGTGGCTGCCGGTCTCGCGTGGGCTGGGCACGGAGGTGAAAGGCAGAGATTTAAGCGGCTAATGGTTGAGGTGAGTAAAAGAGAAAGGGGTATGACTGGCTTTTGTGGAGTGACTCTCAGTAAGGGGTGCAAGCTGCTGGGTTTCACGAGGCTGATTGAGCCGAGTTATTGCATATTTTATACATTTACCAGTATATTTTATTTATTTCATTACATTATTATTGGTTTTACATGGAAAAGGGCTTAAGATGAATAAATTCGAGTTGTGATTTAAATTGGTTAATAGCATGATTAATGCTTAATTTTTATAACTTGTGATTTAATTGGATAATGTTTTGTCACATGCACAACATATTTTTCATTTTCTATTCTTTTTATTTTATTTTATTTTATTTCTTTTCTAATTTTATTTTGTTTTTAGGCAAAACAAAATGTAAAGAAAAGTCAAATGAACTCTCTCATTTAAATGAAGATGTTATTTAAATATAAGAGCTGCTAAATAAAAGAGAAAAAAACGCATGCACAAATGGCTAGGCACAAATGGAATTTTATTTTTCTATCGGCTTTCACACAGACTGATGATGCAATTGGAGTTTTGGTTTGGCATGGTCTTCATGGAGTTGGGCGTGGTAGACACATGCTAGTAGTTCTTTTGGTTTGACTTGGTCTTCAAAGAGTTGGAAAGGGATTGGCTAGGCGGACGAATAGGAGGGCTGGTCTTTGGGTTTTTACACACAAGCACAAGGGGATTAATTTCTTTTTGAGACAGACGCAAAAGGAGATAGGAGTGCCACACAGTTGAAGAACTCCACGAGGGTTCATCTGCTGCTGCCTCCATTGCCTACCACCTCCATCTCCATTCATTTGACTTGCTCTTTTCATTCCCTACTTTTTATTTAATTTCATTTTAAAGTTTATGGAATATTTTTGAGATATTTGGCTTAGACTTTTGGGCATTTTATTTACTGTTTATTTACTTCGTGTTATTTATTTTTCTCACTTCTTTAAGCTTTCATTTAACAGTGATTACAATTGCTATGGATTGATTTTGAGAATTTGTGATTTGATTATAAGGATGAACTCTAGAATCTTGATTTTGGGGCTTTTCAATTCTCAATTCGTATTTTGTCAATTACTTTCTAATCTAGTTTAATTCTTAGATTAGTTTTATTAATCTCTTAGTTCCATTGCATATTAGATTGATTAAAGTTTAATTAGGACTTGAATAATTTCAATTTTATTGTTTAATTATCAGATTAATTAAGATTGTTCTGTTTAGTTGATTCTTTAATTGTTAATTTCAATTTGTTAGTCTTTTACATTTCATTTCGACACTCAAAAATCCAAAAATATGAATCTAGTCCATGACTAGTGCCATTTTCATTCTTGTTGCACTCTTTCATTCATTGCATATACCATTATTTTTATTTTCTCTTTGTGAATATTTTCACCATTTTAAACGAGTTTGATTTTAAGTAACTTTCCCTAAGGAGACGATCTAAGAATTTATTCTTAATTATTACGCAACATCCTCATGCACTTGGGATAGCCTTTGTGCTACTCATTTTTGAGTGAGTCAAGTTTTTGGCTATCCTTTTGTAGCACCTCCAAGATTTCAGCCTCATGTAGCTGCATAGAGTCCTTAGCCTTAATCATCTGCAAAGAAGTCTCTAGATGATAGTATGGCACAGATGGCCAATACACTTCAGCAATTCATGTAGATTCAGGCCACCACAAACAATCAGGACACTCAGGCCATAAATGACTTGCGGGGCACCATTAATAAGATGAGCACGACATTGAGTACTCTAGAGAAAGGCAAATTCCCAGCACAGCCTCAGCCTAATCCTCAAGTATATTGACAATAGCAACAACAAGTTTATAATGTCTCATGGGAGGTTTTTGAGACAGCGAAGGTCGTTCTTACTTTGAGAAGTGGAAAGAAAGTTCCCCAATCAGAGATGACTATAAACACACAGGTAGTTGCTCCTACACCTGAAGATGCAGCAAAGACTGGTGAAGCTGAAAAACAGCCAGAGGTAGTAGACCAAAGCTGAAGAAGCCTGTGAGTGCAGATATTGAAACTAGTAGGGGGTATCAACCTGTGGTTCCCTATCCTCAGAGATTGGCAGCTGGCCAAAAGAATAAATACCACACTGAGATTCAGGAGATCTTTAAGCAAGTAAAGATTACTATTCCACTCTTGGATGCCATACAACAAGTTCCTTTATATGCAAAATTTTTGAAGGACTTGTGCACAGTAAAGAGGAAGCTGAATGTAAAGAAGAAAGCTTTCCTAACGGAGCAAGTCAGTGCATTGATATTGAGTGAGACTCCTCAGAAGTTCAGAGATCCTGGCTCTCCCAACATTTCTGTAACACCCCGTATTTTAGTGTATTTTTATTGAAGTATTATTTTTATTTTATTCAAAAATTATTCTCTTGTTTTAAAATTATTGGATTTTAATTGGATTATTTTTAGGTTTTTTAATTGGTGAAAATTAATTTTTATGTGCTTTCTTAATATTTATTTATTGTTGTGCATTTAAATTGCTTTTCATATTTAATTAATTACTGTGGGATTTAATTATTTCAATTTGAATTTACCATTACGTTTAAATTATTTTATTTAACTTGTGGTTTTAAAATCATCTCCGTTGGATCATTTTTGTGACCCAAGTTATGAGGATTGGACCTCGTTTCTTTTCCCTCCATTTTTCTTCCTCTCCTTTTCTTTTCTTCCTTTTCTTTTTTTTTTTTCTTTCTTTCTTCCTTATTTCTCCCCTCCCCGTGTGCGTGACCCAGCCCCCTTTCTCTCCCCGTGTCCGTTCCTTCTTCACCACCCAGCGCTGCCGTGCGTCAGCGGTGGCCTTCACCGCCCACCCCATCGTGTTCCCCTGCCGCCGGCGACCTCACCCCACCAACCTCACCTCCATTCGCGCCGCCGTTAACCACCACCAGCCCTTCAAGCCGCGGCGTCACTTTCGTTCCAGCGCCGCCGTCGCGCCACCTCCGGCCACCATCTTCCTACCACATCATTCTCGACCTCTTAGCAACCCATTGGACCCAACCCCAGCTCCGATCCGCCACCGATGAAGCTCCACCATCTACATTTCCGATTTGGGCATTTTGGTCTTCTACCGCCCTACCCTATCAATCTTGGGTCTTCATTTGCCTCCGTTTGAAAGTTGGCATTTGTGACCCACGGCCACAGTGTATTTTACACTGTGGTGTTGCTCAAAAGTCACCTTTTTCAACTTCGTGATCCTTCGGAAATTGTTATATTGCACTGTAAGTATTTCTCCTAAGAACTTTCGTAATTTAAATGTATTTTTGTACTAACCCATTTCACTGTATTTTTTGGCATGCCGGACTGAGTCCGAGGAGTTCGACGGTCGGATGGATTTGTGATTGGAGTTGTTTGGTTGGTTTGGTTTATTTGGTTTGGTTGTTGATGAGTTGTTTTGATTGGATTTGTTGGGACTGGTTATTGATGGACGTTGGTTTGGTGTTGGTACATGTGCATTTCATTATTTCATGCATGATCATATTTGTAAAGAAAACTGGGTTTTCGTGTATTGCATTCATGTTCATGTGTTCATGAAAACTGGGTTTTCATGTGAGAATGGATTTTTGGTGCGTGTATATCACGACCCCAAGCCGAGATGGGGTATTAACTCGGTGGAGCTCCTCTGGTTACTCGGGAGCGGAATATACTGAGTAACGTCCCCTGGATTGTCGCCGGGCGACAATGGGATCGGAACGAGATGGTCTCGTGCCGACTCCGTGGTCCTTCTGCTGGAAGGGGACTAGAGGATGTCTGGCCACGTACGTGCTGGGCGCGGAATTGGGCATCGCTCGTTGCGTAGTGTGGGTGCTTAGCCATGTACGCGCTGGGTGCGGAACTGAGCACCGCTACGAAGCCAGGACGTGCGGATGGTCCATAGGGGAGGCCATGGTGCATATGGAAATAATGCATGGTGCATTTGGAATTAATGTACTATTTTCTGGGAAAATAGTGCGAGTTGGTTTTCTGGGTAAATCATTTTCTGGGAAAATGTTTTACGGATATTTTGGGCCAAAATGGGATTTTGGCGTGTGTTGGAAAATTATCATTTTCGGGGAAAATGATGTGTTGAGAAAAATGCATATTTTTCATGTGCATGCATGTTAGTTGCATTTAATGCATTTTATATTACGTTGTTATTTTGGGTCATACTTACCTGCGATACCATTTTGTGGTAACGTAGATTTTGATGCAGATGAGGAGGAGGAGGGCGAGCCTAAGGAGACGGCTCCGCCCGAGGAGTGATCTGAGATCACTCGTTTGTTTAATTGAAAACTATTGTAAATTATTTTATGGATGACTGTATAACTGCCATTTAAATCTTTACTGATGTTTTATTGTAAATAAATTCTGGTACTTAGTTGACTATCCGCTGCGTTATTTTATTTGTACACCGTTGCTTGTACACACACTGGCACTTCGTTGGGATGTGTGACCGTGTTGTCATCATCCTGGTGTCTCAATCCCTTTGTATTTATATATGGGAGATTGAGGGCGCCACAGGTGGTATCAGAGCGGTTCGGCTCTGGGTAAAACCACATGTTCCTTAAGATAGTACCAGAAAATTATTTTTATTATTATTTTAAAATAATAATTTTTTTTTTTTCTTTGTTTAAGTGGTGTAAGTTAAGTTGTTTATTTTGTATTATGAGTTTATTGCTATGTTATTTTATGTTAATTGATGTTATTTGAATTATTTTATTTATCGCTTTAATTAGTGTTTATTTTTGGTTGAGTATGATTTATCTAGATTTAAGCGGGGTTGGAGAATGCTCTATGACAGGACTATGGTGAGACCAAGAAGGCAAGCTGAGGTGCCTGAAGATGAGTTACCTAGAGGTGATGGAAATTATGCTATGGCAAGAGCATTAAATAGAATGACAGAATTTCTTCAACAGAATTTCCGACCGCCGCAGGGAGATTCAAGTAGAGGAGCCCAAGTGGGGTGCCCCTATGAGCGCTTCCTAACGCATAGGACTCCTGCCTTCACTGGGGAGGAGGACCCAATGCGAGCTAGGAGGTGGATTCAAGATTTGGAAAGAACATTTGAAGTTTGTGGATGCACGGAGGCTCAGATGGTATTATATGGAAGTTATATGCTGCAAGGTGAAGCGGAAAATTGGTGGGAGACCAAGCGGACATTATTAGAAATGGAGTTGGGTTCCTTGGCTGCTGTGTCTTGGCAGCGTTTCAAGAAAGAGTTTGATGACCGGTTCTTTCCTGTTTCAGTGAGAAGGCAAAAGGCTCGGGAGTTCAATAATTTGGTCCAATGAGGCATGACTGTTGAGCAATATGCAAGAAAATTTATGGAGCTTGGACGGTTCGCTCCTCACCTCATTACTACGGAGGAGTTGCGGGTCGAGCGCTTCCAGGAGGGTTTGCGCCATGAGGTACGTAAACAAGTGGCCTGCCTTCGGATTAAGGACTTTCAAGAGTTAGTGGATTTAGCCAGCATTGCAGAGCGGGAAAATAGTTTTGGAGTAGGTTCCCCTCCGGGTCAGAAGAGGCGGAGTTACGTTGGTGAAGGGAGTAGTTCTGGGTCACCTCATAAGTTCGTGCAAAGGACTAGTGCTCGTTCGCAGACAACCACCGGTGTTCATGCTGGAGGTCGAGCTCCAGTTTGTAACAGGTGCAATAGAGCCCATGAGGGTGACTGCAGCCAGAGAGGAATTCAGTGTTTTAGATGTGGCTAGCCGGGTCACTTTGCTCGGGAGTGTCCTAGTCAAGTTCAAGGAGGGCAAGGAGCTCGAGGAGGTCGATGAGGTGGAAGGGGCAACTAGAGACAGTTGGTACAAGCTCGGGTTTATGCAGTGACCCCTGGTGATGTGGATTATGGAGCTCCAGAGACCCATGATGCTGGGGTTATTACTGGTATGCATTTAATTATTTTAATTTGATTTAATGTTTGATATGGTTGGATTTTTTTTTTGGAATTGTCTGGTGGATGTGTTTGCTTCAGGTAGAGTTCACCTATATGATTTCTATGCATGTACTTTGTTTGATTCCGGGGCGTCTCGATCTTTTGTGTCTGCCACTTTTGCACGGATGTGTAATCTGGTCACGAAGCCTTTATCGCAATCTCTAGTAGCGGCACTTCCAAATGGTGAGATGGTGTGGTGCTCTAAAGTTGCTTTAGGCTGTCCTTTGGATTTTGGAGGGAGGACACTGGATGCAGATTTGATTGTATTCAAGTTGCTAGGATTTGATATAATTTTGGGAATGGAATGGCTATATCGATATTTAGCAAATATTGATTGTAGAAGTCGGGTAATTGGTTTTCAACTCTCGGATGATGATTATTTGGGATTCACGGGAAGTAAGTTGAAGGCAAAACCAACAATTATATCAGCAATTCAAGCTAGGAGAGATATAACTTGTGGAGCAGATGCTTTTTTGGTCCAAGTCGTGTCTACGCCATCTGAGAAGAAGTCGTTAGTAGATATTCCAGTTGTGGGCGAGTTTCCTGATGTGTTTGTAGATGATTTGCCCAGATTGCCTCCCGTTCGCGATATGGAATTTGTTATTGATTTGGAACCTGGTGCGGCTCCTGTGCATAAAGCACCTTATCGCATGGCACCGGCTGAATTAAAAGAGTTGAAGACTCAATTGCAAGAACTGGTCGACAAGGGATTTATTCAGCCTAGTACTTCACCGTGGGGAGCGGCCGTGTTGTTTGTCAAGAAAAAAGATGGTACTCTCAGAATGTGTATAGATTATCGGGAGCTTAACAAGGTGACTATTAAGAACAAGTATCCTCTACCGAGAATTGATGATTTGTTTGACCAACTTCAGGGAGCGGCTATCTTTTCGAAGATTGACTTGAGGTCAGGGTACTATCAGTTGAGGATAAGAGATAAGGACGTGCCCAAGACTGCTTTCAGGACGAGGTATGGGCATTATGAATTTAAGGTGATGTCTTTTGGATTAGCTAATGCCCCTGCTGCTTTTATGGATTTGATGAATAGGGTGTTTCGGCCTTTCTTGGATTCTTTTGTGGTGGTGTTTCTCAACGACATTTTGATTTATTCTCGAGATTTGGAAGAACATGCTTGTCACCTTCGTTTGGCACTTGGGAAATTAAGAGAGCATCAATTGTACGCTAAGTTGAGCAAGTGTGAATTTTGGTTAGAAGAAGTTAAGTTTCTTGGACATGTGATTTCTCAAGAAGGGGTGGCTGTAGATCCTAGTAAAGTAGAAGCTGTTTTGTCGTGGCCTCGCCCTTCGACAGTTCGTGAGATACGAAGTTTCTTGGGACTTGCCGGTTACTATCGAAGATTTGTGGAAGGTTTTTCTCGACTATCAGGACCTCTCACTGCCTTGACTAGGAAGAATACTGAGTTTGTATGGTCTGACAAATGTGAGAGAAGTTTTCAAGAGTTGAAGAGAAGATTGACAGCGGCACCTGTTTTGGCACTTCCGGAGCCACACAAGCCATTTGTGATTTTTAGTGATACATCCAAATTCGGGTTGGGATGCGTTCTTATGCAAGAGGGACGGGTTGTTGCCTATGCATCTCGTCAGCCGAAGATTCATGAAAGGAATTATCCCACACATGATTTGGAGTTGGCGGCAATAGTTTTTGCGCTTAAGATTTGGCGGCATTATCTGTATGGCGAAGCCTGTGAAGTTTATACTGATCACAAGAGCTTGAAGCATCTGTTTACTCAGAAGAATCTAAACATGAGGCAGAGACGGTGGTTAGAGCTAATTAGCGACTATCAGTGTGAAATCAAGTATCATCCAGGAAAGGCAAATTTAGTCGCTGATGCCTTGAGTAGGAAGTCAGAACAAGTGGATGAAGCGGAATCATCAGATGTGGACTCTCTGCTTTGTGGAATGAGGAGACTTCTTATCGAGAGTTCACAGCAAGAAGAATTATTATCTTCAGTCTTGGATGTCCGAGTAGTGGATTTTGAAGAATTAAAGACTCTTCAAAGAAAGGACCCTAATTTGTTGGCTATCAGGAAAAGAGTCAGATAGTCTAGAGGACCCTTGCATTACAGCTTGGATAAGGATGGCATTCTTCGGTTTCGGGATCGTAGAGTGATTCCCCGAGATTCTGAATTTAAAGAGCGGATTTTAGCAGAAGCTCATGCGGCTCCTTATTCGGTTCATCCAGGAAGCACGAAGATGTATAGAGATTTAAAGAAGAATTTCTGGTGGGAAGGAATGAAGTTGGACATCGCTTTGTTTATTGAGAAATGTGACACATGCCGACAGGTGAAGGCTGAGCATCAGAGACCTGCTGGTAGACTCCAACCTCTCCCTATTCCAGAGTGCAAGTGAGATGTTATTTCTATGGATTTTGTGGTAGGATTGCCGAGGACTCCTAGTGGGAAGAACTCCATTTGGGTGATTGTGGATCGGTTGACCAAGAGTGCCCATTTCTTGCCTGTTAATAATACTGACTCTTTGGGTAAGTTGACTCGGTTATATGTCAAGGAGATAGTGCGTTTGCATGGAATACCCAAGAGTATCGTGTCAGATCGGGACTCGCGATTCCCATCCCATTTTTGGAAGAGTTTGCAGGCAGCATTAGGCACTAAATTGAAGTTTAGTTCGGCGTATCACCCCCAAACGGACGGCCAATCAGAGCGTACTATTCAGACTCTGGAGGATATGTTGCGGTCTTGTGTCATGGAATTCCAAGGAAGTTGGGAGAATTACTTACCGTTTATTGAGTTCTCTTATAATAACAGTTTTCATTCCTCCATTCAGATGGCCCCGTATGAAGCTTTATATGAACGGAAGTGCAGATCGCCTTTATGTTGGGATGAAGTTGGCGAGAACAAATTGCTTGGGCCTGAGATAATTCAAGAAATGAAGGATCAAGTTCAGTTTATCAGGAAGAAGATGGCTGAAGCGCAAAGTCGCCAGAAAAGTTATGCAGATACAAGAAGAAGAGACTTATCCTTTGAAGAAGGAGATTGGGTTTATCTTAAAGTCTCTCCTATGAAAGGCGTTAAGCACTTTGGTAAGAAAGGAAAGCTTAATCCAAGATATGTTGGCCCTTTTCAGATCGTAGAGAATGTTGGGCTTGTTGCTTATAGAGTTGCCTTGCCAGATTATTTTGGGGATGTTCATGATGTGTTTCATGTGTCCTCATTGAAGAAGAGTTTTAGACAGCAAGAGCCACGTTTTGTGGATCCCGAACACATTCAACTGCGGCCCAACCTTACTTATCAAGTTGCCCCAACACAGATCGTGGATTGGAAAGTGCAAGAGTTAAGGTCCAAGGTAATACCTATGGTGAAAGTGTCATGGGGTGATCCGTTGGCTCAAGATTTCTCTTGGGAGAGAGAAGCCGACATGAGGGAGCAATATCCGTACTTGTTTGATTGATTTTGACGGTATGTTCTAAGTATTCTCTCGGTTGAATCTTGATCTTGTCTTGGTTTAATGTCTAACCTTGCTAATTTCGAGGACGAAATTTTTTTTAAGGGGGGAGGATGTAACACCCCGTATTTTAGTATATTTTTATTGAAGTATTATTTTTATTTTATTCAAAAATTATTCTCTTGTTAAAATTATTGGATTTTAATTGGATTATTTTTAGGATTTTTAATTGGTGAAAATTAATTTTTATGTGCTTTCTTAATATTTATTTATTGTTGTGCATTTAAATTATTTTTCATATTTAATTAATTACTGTGGGATTTAATTATTTCAATTTGAATTTACCATTACGTTTAAATTATTTTATTTAACTTGTGGTTTTAAAATCATCTCCGTTGGATCATTTTTGTGACCTAAGTTATGAGGATTGGACCTCATTTCTTTTCCTTCCATTTTTCTTCCTCTCCTTTTCTTTTCTTCCTTTTCTTTTTTTTTCTTTCTTTCTTCCTTATTTCTCCCCTCCCCGTGCGCGCGACCCAGCCCCCTCTCTCTCCCTGTGTCCGTTCCTTCTTCACCACCCAGCGGTGCTGTGCGTCAGCGGTGGCCTTCACCGCCCACCCCGTCGTGTTCCCCTGCCGCCAGCGACCTCACCCCACCAACCTCACCTCCATTCGCGCCGCCGTTAACCACCACCAGCCCTTCAAGCCGAGGCGTCACTTCCGTTCCAGCGCCGCTGTCGCGCCACTTCCGGCCACCATCTTCCTACCACATCATTCTCGACCTCTTAGCAACCCATTGGACCATACCCCAGCTCCGATTCGCCACCGGTGAAGCTCCACCATCTACATTTCCGATTTGGGCATTTTGGTCTTCTACCGCCCATTGCGCCGCCACCCACGGCCAACCACCACCACCACTAGCTTCACCAACCTCCCTAGGCCCTACCCTATCAATCTTGGGTCTTCATTTGACTCCGTTTGAAAGTTGGTATTTGTGACCCACGGCCACAGTGTATTTTACACTGTGGTGTTGCTCAAACGTCGCCTTTTTCAACTTTGTGATCCTTCGGAAATTGTTATATTGCACTGTAAGTATTTCTCCAAATAACTTTCGTAATTTAAATGTATTTTTGCACTAACCCATTTCACTGTATTTTTTGGCATGCCGGACTGAGTCCGAGGAGTTCGGCGGTCGGATGGATTTGTGATTGGAGTTGTTTGGTTGGTTTGGTTTATTTGGTTTGGTTGTTGATGAGTTGTTTTGATTGGATTTGTTGGGACTGGTTATTGATGGACGTTGGATTGGTGTTGGTACATGTGCATTTCATTATTTCTGGCATGATCATGTTTGTAAAGAAAACTGAGTTTTCATGTATTGCATTCATGTTCATGTGTTTATGAAAAATGGGTTTTCATGTGAGAATGGATTTTTGGTGCGTGTATATCATGACCCCAAGCCGAGATGGGGTATTAACTCGGTGGAGCTCCTCTGGTTACTCGGGAGCGGAATATACTGAGTAACGTCCCCTGGATTGTCGCCGGGCGACAATGGGATCGGACGAGATGGTCTCGTGCCGACTCCGTGGTCCTTCTGCTGGCGGGGACTAGAGGATGTCTGGCCACGTATGCACTGGGCGCGGAACTGGGCATCGCTTGTTGCGTAGTGTGGGTGCTTGGCCATGTACGCGCTGGGCGCGGAACTGAGCACCGCTACGAAGCCAGGACGTGCAGATGGTCCATAGGGGAGGCCATGGTGCATATGGAAATAATGCATGGTGCATTTGGAATTAATGTACTATTTTCTGGGAAAATAGTGCGAGTTGGTTTTCTTGGTAAATCATTTTCTTGGAAAATGTTTTACGGATATTTTGGGCCAAAATGAGATTTTGGCGTGTGTTGGAAAATTATCATTTTCGGAGAAAATGATGTGTTGAGAAAAATGTATATTTTTCATGTGTATGCATGTTAGTTGCATTTAATGCATTTTATATTACGTTGTTATTTTGGGTCATACTTACCTGCGATACCATTTTGTGGTAACGTAGATTTTGATGCAGATGAGGAGGAGGAGGGCGAGCCGAGGAGACAGCTCCGCCCGAGGAGTGATCTGGGATCACTCGTTTGTTTATTTGAAAACTATTGTAAATTATTTTATGGATGACTGTATAACTACCATTTAAATCTTTACTGATGTTTGATTGTAAATAAATTCTGGTACTTAGTTGACTATCCGCTGCGTTATTTTATTTGTACACTGTTGCATGTACACACACTGGCACTTCTTTGGGATGTGTGACCGTGTTGTCACCATCCTGGTGTCTCAATCCCTGTGTATTTATATAAGGGGGATTGAGGGCGCCACAATTTCCATTATGATCGATGAGTCATGCATCGGAAGAGCTTTACTTGATTTGGGGAGTAGTGTGAATTTACTACCGTTCTCAGTGTATGAGCAGTTGGGATTGGGTGAGCTGAAAAAGACCTTCATCATGCTACAGTTGGCTGATAGATCAGTTAATGAGTCGAGGGGTATTGTAGAGGATGTGCTGGTCCAGGTGGAAAAATTTTACTACCTAGTGGATTTTGTAGTTTTTGATATGTAGCAGCCAGCCTCCACTATTTACCAAGCACCTGTCATTCTTGGAAGACCATTTCTAGCTACGTCAAATGCTTTGATTAATTACAGAAGTGGAGTTTTGAAGCTTACTTTTAGGAACATGGCACTTGAGTTGAACGTTTTCAATACTTGCAAGATGCCAGCATATTTTGATGACACAAGTGATTTAAATGCTGTGGAAAGTTTGACACCAACAGAATTTATTTGCTCAACTTTTTCTTTCTCTGATAATGATTCTATTTTTCAGCCACTTGAACTTTTACTTGATGAAAAAATTGACCATGTTGATGAAGATGTCTTTGAATTTTTGGACTGTTTTGCAGATTCTTCTTTACCACTTGAAGTACAATTTGCAAGCTTAAGATGGAAACCCCAGTTTGAAACTCTACCACCACCAGACATACTTAAATCTTCAGAGGAAGAAGTTCCCCAGTTGGAACTGAAACCATTTCCTCAAGATTTAAAGTATGTGATTCTTGGTCCTGAAGAAGGCACTTTTCCTGTGGTGATTTCCTCAAAGTTAAATCAGAAGGATGAAGCCCAGTTGATTGAAGTCTTAAAAAAGCATCGAGGCGCAATTGGTTGGACAATAGCCAACATCAAAGGTATTGATGCTATTGTTTGTACCAACAGAATCCATCTTAAAGATGATGCTAGACCGGTTCGTGATGCTCAACGTAGGGTCAATCCTACCATGAAGGAAGTTGTTAAAGAGGAAGTGCTTAAGCTGCTCGCAGTGGGTATCATTTACCCCATCTCAGACAGTAAGGGGGTAGTCCAACTCAAGTGGTACCAAAAAAATCTGGTTTAACTGCTGTAAAAAAAGATAAAAATGAGTTGATTCCAATTAGAATGGTTACTAGTTGGAGAATGTGCATTGATTATAGAAAACTTAATTCAGCCAGTAGGAAGGCTCATTTTCCTTTACCATTCTTGGATCAAATTTTAGAAAGAGTAGTTGGTAATGCATTTTATTGCTTCTTGGATGGATACTCTGGTTATTATCAAATTGTTGTAGCACCTGAGGACCAGGAGAAAACCACTTTCACCCGTCCTTTTGGCACCTTTGCTTTTACCAGAATGCCTTTTGGTTTGTGTAATGCTCCAGCTACTTTTCAGAGATGCATGATGAGTATTTTTTCTGACATGATTGATGATATTTGTGAAATATTCATGGATGACTTCTCTATTTTTGGAAAATCTTTTGATAGTTGTTTGCACAATTTGGCACGTATTCTCCAAAGATGTGAGGAAAAAAATCTTTTACTTAATTGGGTGAAATGCCAATTTATGGTTACTCAGGGTATTGTCTTGGGACATATTGTTTCTTCTGAAGGTATAAAGGTCGACAAGGCAAAAATTGAATTAATATCTAAACTTCCTATCCCTAGGACTGTTAAGGATATTCGTTCTTTTCTTGGTCATGCTGGCTTTTATAGGCGGTTTATTCAAAGTTTCAATTCTATTGTAAAACCTTTTTGCACTCTTTTACAAAATGATATTGAATTTGTTTAGACTGATGAGTGCCAAAAAGCTTTTGATACCCTTAAAAAATTGCTTACCACTGCCCCTATTATGCAACCCTCGCAGTGGGATTTTCCCTTTGAAATCATGATAGATGCAAGTGATTATGCCTTAGGAGCTGTTTTGGGGCAGCGTGTGGATAATAGACCTTTTGTGATTTATTATGCCAGTAGAGCCTTGAATGATGCCCAGAAAAATTATACCACTATTGAAAAAGAATTGCTTGTAGTGGTTTTTGCACTTGATAAATTTCGAACTTACATTCTGGTTCTCCTATTCTATTTTCACTGACCACTCTACTCTTAAGTATTTGTTGGCTAAGGAAGATGTAAAACCACGCTTGATTCGCTAGATTCTACTATTTCACGAGTTCAACATCAACATTAAGTACAAGAAAGGAGTTAAAAATGTGGTAGCTGACCACCTCTCTAGATTGCCATCATCCTCCTCTTCAAATGTCAGCCTTCCTCTTGATGATAGTTTCCCGGATGAGCAGCTGTTTGTGATTAATAGAGCTCCCTAGTATGCTAACATAATCAATTATCTGGTGACTGAGTGAATGCCTTCTGAATGGTCCACCCAAGATAAGCGTCGATTTCTCTCTCAGGTACTACACTTTTACTTTGATGATCCATACCTTTTCAAATATTGTTCAGACCAATTGATTCGAAGATGCATTCCTGATGATGAGTTTTCTTTTGTGTGAGATTTTGTCATATGGGTGCATGTGGTGGTCATTTTTTAGCAAAGAAAACAGTCGCTAAAATTTTGCAAAGCGATTTTTACTGGCCTTCCATGTTTAAAGATGCTTATAATTTTTGTAAGGCTTGTGAGCCTTGTCAAAAATTGGGATCCATTAGCAAAAGAGACATGATGCCTCTTTGCCCTATTCTTACCTTAGAAATTTTTATTGTTGGGGAATAGACTTCATGGGACCTTTTCCAGTTTCCTTTCGAAACACATATTTTATTAGTTGTGGATTATGATTCAAAATGGGTGGAGGCCGTCGCTTGCAAAACAAATGACCATCGTGTTGTCCTAAAATTTTTGCAATCTATGTTTACTCGCTTTGGCATGCCTAAAGTTATCATTAGTGACGGGGATTCTCATTTTTGCAACAAACCATTTTCTACACTCATGAAGAAATATGGTATCACACACCGAGTTTCTACCTCTTATCACCCTCAAACAAATGGGCAAGCAGAATTCAAACAGAGAGATCAAAATCATTTTAGAGAAAACTATCAATCCTAATAGGAAAGACTGGTCAATTAAGTTTCTTGATGCTTTGTAAGCTTATAGGACAACTTTTAAAACAAATCTAGGGATGTCTCCTTATCGATTAGTTTATGGTAAAGCTTGTCATTTACCTGTTGATATTCAACATCGAGCTCTTTGGGAAATAAAACATGTTAACATGTCACTTGATGAAGCATCAAGATTGAGAAAATTGCATATCAATGAATTGGATGAAGCTCGTAGGGATGCTTATGACAACACTCAGCTGGAGAAGGAACGCATGAAAATTCTACATGATCAGAAAATTCATCCCAAGCATTTCACACATGGCCAGGAAGTTCTTCTTTACAACTATCGCTTACATATTTTTCCTGGTAAATTGAAATCCCGATGGAGTGGGCCGTACATTGTAAAGAAGGTTCATCCTCACGGCGCGGCAGACATTGTCAATCCGAAGAATGGCAATTGCTTCACTGTCAATGGACAACGTCTAAAGGTCTTTGATCCACACGAAGAGATCTTGCTTGTGCAAGATTCGAGGGAAGTGTTTTGATATTTTCCCCCTTTACAACTTTCTTTACTTGCATTTTGTTTTTTTTTTTATTTGTGGTTTTACTTTGATTTTATATTTCATGTTGATTTGCTTTTTGTTTTGCTTGCTTATTATTGTGCACTTTATTTTCTTTCGTTCAATTCATTGAAGACCATGTCTCTCACTAGTTGGGGGTAATGTGTGTGTACAGATTTAAAAATATATATATAATTTGCATTACTGTGATGTGCATTGATACACATATGATTGACACACACTCTATTTCTAGTATTTTATGAAATTTGAGCATCTTGGTGGAGTAGTTGAGCGGAATCATTTTGTGAAAATTTATTTTCAAACTTAAGCATAGAGCATGATTTTGATGCATCATATTTTGTTGATGTGTGGCTTGAAACACCGGGATGCTATACTCATTGAGATGAGACTTGGTGAGAATTTTGTAGAACGAAGGGTAAATTTTGAAGGACATTTTGCACATGCTTACGCTTGTAGAGTTCCTTATTTGCTGTTCACTAATTTAACATAGGAGAAGTAAACTGCAGGACTACTAAGCCATGCTTAAAAAAAAAAAAGTAGAAAAAAAAGGAAGAAAAGGAAAAGAAAAAAAAAAAGAGATTTGAAAAGAATAAAAAAAAAAGGGAGAAAGGTAGCTTAGTGAGATTTCCTAAGTAAAGGGCTAGAAACAGTTACCCATGACTTTGGGGGTTGAGTGTTCAACCTTTAAAAATAGAGCTGGCATGAAAACTGCTAGTCCCTCGGGCTTTGAGGTAGTTAGAATCAGCAATGATTAATCTTATGGTTGAAAAATCCTATGACAAATCATGGCTATTAATGAGGAACACACAACTAGTTTACCTCCACACACAACTAGTTTACCTCAATCCTACGTGAAAGATTGATGAGATAGTCTTGGTGGGTATAGTTCTTGGGGGTTGAGTAGTAACGTGTCACTTTTGTGAGAATTCAGAATTGTGTTTGATTGTTTCTGTTTGAATTTTGATCTTTATGCAATATTCATCTCAATTAATTTTCACTATTTTGCTCAAGGATTAGCAAAATGCTAGTTGGGGGGTGTGATTGAGCTGAGTTATAGCATATTTTATACATTTAGAACTAATATATTTTATTTATTTCATTACATTATTATTGGTTTGAGATGGAAAAATAGTTAAGATGAATAAATCCGAGTTGTGATTTAAATTGGTTAATAGCATGATTAATGCTTAATTTTTATAACTTGTGATTTAATTGGATAATGTTCTGTCACATGCATAACATATTTTTCATTTTCTTTTTATTTTATTTTATTTTATTTTATTTTATTTTATTTCATTTCTTTTCTAATTTTATTTTATTTATTTTTAGGCAAAAAAAATGCAAAGAAAAGTCAAATGAACTCTCTCATTTAAATGAAGATGTTATTTAAATATAAGAGCTGCTAAATAAAAGAGAAAAAAACGCAAGCACAAACGGCCAGGCACAAATGCGATTTTATTCTTCTATGGGCTTTCACACAGACTGACAATACAATTGGAGTTTTGGTTTGACTTGGTCTTCATGGAGTTGGACGTGGGAGACACATGCTACTAGTTCTTTTGGTTTGACTTGATCTTCAGGGAGTTGGAAAGGGATTGGCTAGGCGGACGAAAAGGAGGGTTGGTCTTTGGGTTTTTGCACGCAAGCACAATGAGATTAATTTCTTTTTGAGACGGACGCAAAAGATGATAGGAGTGCCGCACAGTTGAAGAACTCCTCGAGGGTTCATCTGTCGCTGCCTCCATTGCCTACTACCTTCATCTCCATTCATTTGGCTTGCTTTTTTTTTCATTCCCTACTTTTAATTTAATTTCAGTTTAAAGTTTATGGAATATTTTTGAGATATTTGGCTTAGACTTTTGGGCATTTTATTTACTATTTATTTACTTCGTATTATTTATTTTTCTCTCTTCTTTATGCTTTCATTTAACAGTGATTACAATTGCTATGAATTTATTTTGAGAATATGTGATTTGAATATAAGGATGAACTCTAGAATCTTGATTTTCGGGCTTTTCAATTCTCAATTCGTATTTTATTAATTACTTTCTAATCTAGTTTAGTTCTTAGATTAGTTTTATTAATCTCTTAGGTCCATTGCATATTAGATTGATTAAAGTTTAATTAGGACTTAAATAATTTTAGTTTTATTGTTTAATTTTTAGATGAATTAAGATTGTTCAGTTTAATTGATTCTTTGATCGTTAATTTCAATTTGTTAGTCTTTTACATTTCATTTCGACACTCAAAAATCTAAAAGTATGAATCTAGTCCATGACTAGTGCCCTTTTTATTCTTGTTGCACTCTTCTATTCATTTCACATACCATTATTTTTATTTTCTCTTTGTGAATATTTTCACCATTTTAAACGAGTTTGATTTTATGTAACTTTCCCTAAGGAGACGATCTACGAATTTATTCCTAATTATTACGCGACATCCTCCTGCACTTGGGATAGCTTTTGTACTACTCATTTTTGAGTGAGTCAGCGGCTTGGAATGCAATGCACATTTCACGGTGTAGGAAGGCAGAGGCTTCCATTAGAGGCTATTTCTATGGTGAAAAGGAGTGTGAAGCAGGAGAGATAGGTCGCGACTTGTTGGGGAAAGAAAAGTGTAAGCGACAACCCTAGTTTATCAAATTGATGAACTGGTAAACGTGAGTATATATATGTATATCTAATACACAACTGTTGCCGTGAATGTTGCGGGGATAAGAACGTTCATGCCATGGAGAAACGGACGTGAATATCATTCTGAGTTGAGGGAGTGGCGTGCATGCGTAGGGATAAAACCGACATAAAACTGTGTAGAACGTGGAGTCTGAAAATAAGGTAACACGGCTTGGGCTTTATGGTCCATAAAAAAAAAAAAGAAAAAAAAAATAGGCTTGGCGCTAAGCCCGGGTGTTACAATGGATAATGTAATCTAGAATGGGATAGGACCAACTACCTTTATCTAAAAAGCAGTGGGAATTGGAGCATGTGACGCATGTGAAATTAGTTTGCATATACAAATCAATATGTTTTTTAGAAATGGATAAAAGTTGGATACGTCTTGGCGATAGACTTGGAAATGACTATGTATTGTATGCACGTGGATATGACCGGTGGGACCTGGGTGGGAATGTGACATGTTTTTAAATGTGATTGGTGGGATCTAGGCGGTGGTCAGGTTTCGATACATAAAGATAGTAACTTTACGAGTGTCAATACCGCACGTAAATAGTACGAAGATGATTGATTCGTATTAGCTTGTCATGGTACCCAAGTCTATTACTTGGTTAATCCAATGAAAGAGGCTGATGAAGATAGTTGAGAGATAACTTGGTGAGACGTACAAAACTTTATTCTACGGAATATCTATGATGCTGGAATGGTAGCGGAACACGATCATAGTGGAGATAAAGATGACACTTAGATTATAGAGGCCTACCAGGAAGATGGAGAGGGTATTAATTTATTTGTTGACCTTGGTGCACTTGAACTAATCCCATTATATAGAGATTACGTCCCACTCGTACTTCTCGACCCATCCGTATTAAATGATTATTCAGTTCATGAAGTAAGTGAGAAAGAAGAAGAAGAAGAGTCCGAATAAGAAGATGATGAAGAAGAAGAAGAAGAGTCCGAAGAGGAAGTCAATGAAGAAGATGAAGAAGAAGATGATGATGATGAAGATGTTATTGAAGTCGATTTTGAAACAAGCATGGAAAATACATATGGGATAAAGAATAAAAGGATTGAATATTTTATTTATGTAGGTGACAGTACAATACATTTTTTATAAATTATTTTATACTAATTTTTTTTAAATATTACTCATTTTCATGGATGCCACCAAAACGACAACGAAGAAATGTGCCTCCTCCCCCAAGTTTCAAACCCATTCATGACTCCCCAACTGAGGACTCCATTCTTGAACAAGTTGATACATATGAGACAGACAACCAGTCGACACCTACCAGTAAATAAATTGTGTTGATAATTATTTATATTTCAATAGTTTGGGGACTGTATTTAATAATTTAAAAAATATTAGCTAATGCCTTGGTTTGGAAAAAAATAGAAGGCAAGGAAAAATTAAGGTCAACACTCCTGATAATTTCACTGGGGGAGTGGATGATAGTGCAGCATCGCTCTCCTCCTATGTCAGCACACCAGTCTGAACTTATGCCCCATTTTATGTGCGATCATGGAGAGATGTTTCGGGTAAGGTTAAGGATCACATTCGGAGTTGCGTACTGGTGAGTTTATATACGAATGTAAATTTTTTTAGAGATATTTTGATTTCATATTTTTGATGCAATTCACTTCTTAGGATGAATTTAACAAAAATTTTGACCTTAGCGAGGATGTGCGAACTGTGAATGAGTTGATGGCTACATTATTTTAGCGTTACAAGGGTCGATGTCATGACCACTTCAAGATATTCGAGACGTTGGAAGAGGCTGTTCAGTCCCCTTTTCAGAAAATGAAGTTAGACGATTGAAAGAAGTGTTGTGATCTTTTCGCAAGTCCAAATTATCAGGTATTCTAGATTTATCCCATATAACTTATTTACATCTATATTGGTTTCATATCTTATATTTAATATTGTTAATTTCTCCTGCAACAATTAAGTTCTATCAATGTACAGAATAGAACGGCTTTGACAATCCATCATCGCTTCGATTCAAGGTCATTCTAACGTTTTGCTGATAAAATGATAATTAATAACTTATTAAAACTCACAAATTTTTATCATATTCTTTTATTTAAGTACTAACATAATTTTTTAAAGTTACTAACGTGGCTTTGTTAGAAATGTGACGATCTTAAGAATTTCTCCCTCATTCATGTCTATGCTACACACTGATGAGCACATTAAGTGGATTTCTGTCACTAAATTTAATTATGTAAGTGAGATTATTTTCTGTGAGTAGATATTATGTTTGATTCCTTATTTATTTTAATATGTTACTTATTGTGTATTTTCGTTGTAATTGAAAAAAAAATGATTGAGATCCAGTTAGCCTCTGAGGAATCCTCTCCTAGTGATATGGACATATTCAAACAAGTGCTCAGGAGTAAGTTTGGTTTAGTAAGAGGTTTGGGACTTTCTTTCCAGCGTATCAGTTTATCTTCCATGAGCTTAAGCAGATGAAGTCGAGACAGTAGGAATTAGAGTCTCTCTTGTTGCGACAGTCTAGTTTAGATATGCATTTGTAAGAGTGACAAAGAGACCAGGAGGAGAGAATATGTATCGAAGTTCAAGAACAAGTACAGAGGGAGATGTTGATCTAGATGGATGGCGGTGAGCAAGTACAGAATAAGAAATGAATATATCATTATCATTATTAGAAACTTTATTGTCTAATTTTGCAACTCTATAAAACATTATTAGTTGTTATATTTATGGTGTAATATGATACAATTTGTATGCTTTTTAATTTTATGAAATTAGTATTTCTGATCAGTACGTTCGAATGTAAAGAACAAACGTTCAAGCATGGCTTCACATTAGAACCAACGTTCCAAGATAATACCTCTGAATTCCAACAAAATGTTTGAACGTTTCTACGTACAAACGATCTAAACGTTCAAATGATTAGAATAGATACGTTCCAATGAAAACCAAACATCCGAACATTAAACATTTTACGTTTGAATGCTTTGCCATTAGCATCTGAATACTACATTCAAACGTCTCTGAGCAAACGTTTCAACATTGTTACGTTTGAACGTAAATTATATTAATCGTGTAAAGCAAGAACAACGAATGTCTCATTTTTACGTTCGAATGTTAATCGATCGGGTTAACGTTTGAATGTCGGTTTTTACATGCGAATATTACTTTCTGTGATTGATTTTAACTGTCAGAAAGAACTTCACATTTGAACGTTACATCTCACGGAAGACTTCCAACCGTCACAAAAAAAAACTTTTTGCGACAGTTGAACTATAAACCTTCACAAAAAAGTGTTTATGACGGTTTGCTTATTTTTTGTGACCGTTTTGTCTGTCGTCACAAAAGTCAAAATCTATTGTAGTGATATATATATATATATCTATTATATATATATATGTAATATACATCATCAATATTTCAATTACTGTCCTAAACTATTCTTTTCCTCTATTTTTATTTATTTTTTATTTTTTTATTTTTGTGAAAGAATAAAACTCAAACCATGTTTTTACCATGAATCAGTGCTCGTGCGTTTTCTGTCTAAGCTATTTTATAGATATGTTTTCTTCAAATATCTACATTGTTATAATTTTCTGATAAATCCACATGCAGCTAGACCAATCAATACAGAAGGTGGGTCAGTACGTACTTTAAGACCGCAATTTTTAAACTGGGATAAATAATACTTCCAGCTTATTTTCATTAATTAAGGAAAATAAAGCAGAGAAAGATGCAGACCTTTTTTTCTGTACAACGTGAAAATTGGCCATATGCATATATGTCGTCTAGAATAGAGAGCTTATATATATTATGAGTATTGCTATTCTAAGGCTATACACTACACATTATATATTTGCATGACACAATTTGATATAGAAGATAAATTTTAAAATTTGAATCTTATAAATTAAATCTTACTATTTAAATGACGTGGATGGTGTGCCTTATACACCAACGTAAGAATAGAATAACTCATATATTATATATATTATTGCTGAAACTGCCAATTTTAAATTAAATTTAATTTGGTAGTGAAAATGCATGGGAATTATCTCCATCTCTTTATTCCATTTTCTCTTTACATGCATCTTATTAATATGAAAGCATATGTAATTATTTTGTACCTAAAGAAATATATATATATATATATATATATATATATATATATATAGTCTTAAGTTTCGATTCCCATCTTCAACAAGATTCACAAAAGAACTCCATTAATTTTTGCAAGGGCCAGGGCTGATTAAGAAAATATGAGAGATAAGGTTGAGAAGAAATGATAGCTAGTGTAGGAGATTAATTTCCATGATTCCTTTAAAAAACAAACTAAGTCATGTGGCTTAGTTTCTCATATATATATATATATATATATATATATATATATGCATATATTTATCATCAATAACACAGTACTTAATTAAAGGTTTGAGTTTCTATTTGAAAGAGGGCTTATATATATCAATTAATTGGGGAAAGTTTACAACGATGAAAAGAATCATTCCGTTTCTAACGAACGGATCAATTAGGTGGAGAATACTCACAAACTACCTCGGTTTCCACTTCCCTTCGGTGGAAACTCCGATGACAGCCACAAGCGGCACATGTTAACACACCATTTGTTCCCTCCATGCCGTTCGCCATGAACTCCCGGCATCCATCCACCGCATATCCTCCTATATTTGCCGCATGATTCTTTTGGCACTCTACGTACCGTACAGTTCTAACGACCGAAGATGAGGTAGTACTATTAGAGCTTCTGCTGGAGCAATCTCTCTTCACTACCACTCGAAGTTTCTGCATCCTTCAAAACACTAATTCAGAAACGACCCACGTACAATTCCTCGATATCTCAGATGCCCTAAATTTCTGACTACTTTATTCATCAAAAGAAAGTGAGCAAGTACTAGAATTAAAGGTTTAGCTTTTTTGGTGCCTAACCCTAACCCTAGCTAGCACATATATGTATTTATATGGAAAAAGGTATTTTGCATCTCAAGTTGTACCGCTCAAATGTTCCAATTGACAATATTTTTTTCCCTTTACTTAGTTATTAAGAAGTGATTTTAAATGTATTAATGTATTTTTTTATTTTTAAAAAATACTTAAACATATTAAAAAAATATGAAAAGAAAAATATTAAAAAAAATAAAAAAAGGTAACTAGCTAGCGGTCATTAGAAGGCTCCATTTATATATATGGCCCCGGTCGAGTGCCCACATAGGCCAGAAGAAGTTGGATTTATTACCTATATTTTCATGCCCCATTGTTCACTTCGAGGCAGAGATTGACCGAAAATATTATTCTGTCGACCAATCATCGCGTACAGCGTCACTAAAATAGAATGGTGCCTCCCATTATTCTCTCAACAAAGTAGACGGAATTAGGTCACAGAATCACGCTTTTTTTCCCAAGCCTAAACAAACCATCCTGCAGGCTGCACGTGGCACAGTTCACTCATTCTTTGGACAAGCAGATTTAAATAATGAGAGCTAAAGATCGTGAAAATGTTGTCCTTACATGAAGCGGCAGAACCCCAGAATGGTCTTGTTTTTCAAAGTTAGTAGATCGAACACAAGTTTGATGTAAAGAAAGTAAATTCAGTCACGCAAGTCACTGATTGACCATGTGCACATGAGCATGACAAGCTAGTTAAGACGTTGGATACACATTATAAGTATATATAATTTGTGGGTCCAAACTGACTCTTGAAGGCAGCAGGTTTCTGTGGCCCCTAGCTTGCTAGCTTGAAACTGTGACAACAACTCTTGTCTAAATGGTACCCAAGTTTCTAATAATATTTAAGAGCATTGCTGTCAAGATTTCATGAAATTTCAGCATCAATGAGATCATCTAGATCGATCAGTAGTACTATAAATCTGGTTTTAGTTAGAAATTCACCAAGCCTTGATCATGATCATATTATATATCTGTCCACATCGCTCATAAGTTTCAGCATATCAATATTATATATATATATATATATATATATTGTAGCTATCCTTTAAACTTAATTATCAAGGTGGATAGCACATAACTACAACAGAATATATACTTTTTTGTGACGGATAAATCACAAATATATGGAAACCAGATATATTTTTTTTAATGAAAAAACTGCCATCGAATGGTACTCAGTTTTCTATCACAAGAAATTTACTGAAAATATTTTATGTGATGTTTATAGTTAACCAACATGGGGTTGAAGAATATTTAATTATTGTAGTACTTGCGCATCAATATGCAGACAAGACGACGTCACTTTTGATGTCGAAAGTTTTGAATTTGTTCAAGGGAGCCATCAGTACTAATGCATGGATACAAAAGCAAGCATGAGAAGCCTCCACAATGGCAAAGTGAGGAACAAGGTGGAAGGAACAAACATGAGATGGGCAGAAGTAACATGTGCAAATTATATTTCAGCCACCTTATTAAGTTGAAGAGGCCGGGACTGTAACACCCTGTATTTTAGTGTATTTTTACTGAAGAAATTATTTTTATGGAATCAAAATTTTATTCTCTTATTTTAAAATTATTGGATTTTTAATTGGATTATTTTTATGATTTTTAGTTTACGAAAATAACTTTCGAAGTGCTTTTTTTAAATTAATTATTGTTATGTGTTTAAATTTCTTCTCGAATTAAATTAACTTATTATTGGGTTTAATTATTTAATTTCATGTTAATCACTGTGTTTGAAATATTTTATTTCACTAGCTGTTTTAAAATCGTTTCCGTTGGATAATTTTCGTGACCCAAGTTATGAGGATTGGACCTCATTTCTTTTCCCTCTATTTTTCTTTTCCTTTTCTTTTTCTTTTCTTCTTTTCTTTTTTTTTTTTCTTTTCTTTTTCTCCTCCTGGTTTTCCTTCTCGCGCGCGAGTTCTTCTCTCTCTCTCGTCGTGCGTTGGTCTCTTCCCCAGCCCGCCGCCGTGCGCCGGCGGTGGTCGACACTGCCCGGCTCCACCGCTTCCCCAGCCACCGGCGACGCCACCCGTCCATTTCCAGCTCCATTTGCGTCGCCATTAGCCACCACGAGCCCATTGAAGCCGCGACATTCTTTCAGCCGCTGCGCCGCCGTTGCACCACCATTGGCCACCATCTTCACACCACTTCATCCTCGACCTCTTAGTAACCCATTGGACCCAACCCCACCTCCGATCTGTCACCGGTGAAGCACATCCAACTCCATTTTCGTTTTGGATATTTTTGGCCTAAAAACACCCCTCGCGCCGCCACCCACGGCCAACCACCACCATCACTAGCTTCACCGACCTCCCTAGGCCCTACTCTATCAATCTTGGGTCTTCGTTTGCCTTCGTTTGAAAGTTGGTATTTGTGACCCACAGCCACAGTGTATTTTACACTGTGGTGTTGCTCAGACGTCGCCTTTTTCAACTTCGTGATCCTTCAGAAATTGCTATATAGCGCTGTAAGTATTTCTCCAAAAAACTTTCGTAATTTAAATGTATTTTTGCACTAACCCATTTCACTATATTTTTTGACATGCCGGACTGAGTCCAAGGAGTTCGGGGGTCGGATGGATTTGTGAATGGAGATGTTTGGTTGGTTTGGTTGAATTGGTTTGGTTGTTGATGGGTTGTTTTGATTGGATTTGTTGGGATTGATTTTGATGGATGTTAGATCAGTGTTGGTGCATGTTCATACCATTATTTCATGTATGATCATGTTTGTGAAGAAAACTGAGTTTTCGTGCATTGCATTCATGCTCATGTGTAATTTGAAAGGCTGTGATTTTAAGTGATATTATTTTTGGGTGTGTGTGTATCACGACCCCAAGTCGAGATGGGGCATTAACTCGGTGGAGCTCCTCTGCTTACTAGGGAGCGGAATATATTGAGTAACGTCCGTTGGGTTGTCGCCGGGCGACAATAGGATCGGACGAGATGGTCTCGTACCAACTCCGTGGTCCTTCTGCTGGCGGGGACTAGAGGATGTCTGGCCACGTACGCGCTGGGCGCGGAACTGGGCATCACTCGTTGCGTAGTGTGGGTGCTTGGCCATGTAAGCGCCGGGCGCGGAACTGAGCATCGCTACGAAGCCAGGACTTGCGGATGGTCCATAGGGGAGGCCATGGTGCATATGGAATTAATGCACTATTTTCTAGGAAAATAGTGCGCGTTGGATTTTTGGGTAAATCATTTTCTGGGAAAATGTTTTAAGGATATTTTGGGCCAAAATAGGATTTTGGCGTGTATTGAAATAATTATTTTCGGGAAAAATAATGTGTTGAGTAAAATGCATATTTTTCATGTGCATGCATGTTAGTTGCATTTAATGCATTTTATATTACGTTGTTATTTTGGGTCATACTTACCTGCGATACCATTTTGTGGTAACGCAGATTTTGATGCAGATGAGGAGGAGGAGGGCGAGCCTGAGGAGACGGCTCCGCCCGACGAGTGTTCTAGGATCACTCGCTTGACTACTTTATTTTAATACATTGTTTATTTGAAACTATTGTATTATATTTTTATGGATGACTGTATAACTGCTATTTAAATTTTTACTGATATTTTGATTGTAAATAAATTCTGGTACTTAGTTGACTATCCGCTACGTTATTTCTTTTGTACACCTTTACATGTACACACACTAGCACTTCGTTGGGATGCGTGACCGTGTTGTCACCATCCTGGCGTTTCGATCCCTGTATATTTATATAAGGGGGATTGGGGGTGCCATAGGGACAAAGACATGACATGTACAGTACGTGGTTGTCAATCGGAAACGTGCACTTTGTCTATTATCAAATATATATGTCATCTTTTTAATTACAATAAAGTACTATTAATAATCAATTATATACTTTTTATTTAATGTACATAACTGTAAATACAAAAGTTTGGCTAAGACTAGAGGACTAAATGATAGAGTTTATCCTATCATTATATTTGTAATTTTGGATGAATGTAAAATAATTATTGACTTGATCTATAATAACATTAAGTTTATCTAAAAGTCTTAGAGTTTGTTTAGATAAGTCAGGTATGTGAAAATTGAGTCCATAAGGATCTGTACTTATCCAAAATAGAAGATTGAACTGAAATCAAAAGCTACAATGAAGAGTTATCACGAAATGTCAGCAATTCGCGTCAGGAGATGTTCTCACGACAGACTTGTTCCGTTAGCAGAGTCATACCTCAACTGGAAGTCTTTCCAGACTTTATATTTAAAGGGATTCGGTTTAATAACTCTTTAAGGAGTTTTAGCGAAAAATTATTTAGAGTATATTCCAAGTACTTGAGAGTGAAAATTCACTTGAAAATTTTCACCTTGTTTTTCATGTCTCCTTGAGTGTGATCATACTCAAAGTTTGGAGGATCGTTGATTGGATTTCCGCCACTAGAGTTAAGGGTGTTCAACCGGACCCTTTTTTTCTGGATCCGGTCTGAAACCCAGAATCCGGGTGCATCTGGGCAGTTATCTGCCCGGATTACACTTTGGCGGTTAAAAAATTATGGATCTGGTTACGGATTCAGTTTTGTGACCCGGTTATCTGTAACTGGGTCCTTTAAAACGAAAAAAACCCGCCCCTTTCTCGTCTTCAGTCGAAATTGTCTTCAACATCTTGGGCTTTGCTTTCTCGAATCGTTAGGGTTTGCTTTCTCGTTTTCTCGAATCCGCCGTCTCTCTCTGTCTCGAATCTGCCTTCTCTCTCGGTCTCTCGGTCTCGCTTTCTCGTCTTCTCCAATCCCTTCTAGCCTTCTCTCTCAAGTCTTTCGACCTTACCGAAACACGAAAATAGAAACTTCGAAGTGCTTTGAGCATCTGGGTGAGACATGCAGAGGCTACCATCCATATTCTTTCTCTCTCTCTCTAAGCTCTTAAGGTATTTTCCTTTGCTCTGTAAGCTTATTTCGACACTTTATTAGTGTATTTTTTTCCTTTGCTCTGTTTTTCACATGGGATTTAGTTTTAATCACTGTTTTATGTAATACTCGGTTTGTTTGGTTTATATTATTTTTCCTTTGCTTTGTTTTTCACATGGGATTTAGTTTTCTTGCCATTACAGTGGGTTTATGGCATTATACCTTTTTGTTTGCTCCCATAGTTTTGGTTTGAAACCAGTATTGAATTTTTTTTAGAGTGTTTAGATGGGATAGCCTGACAATGATAAAAGAAAGATGTATCTGTAATGAAGATGAACTAAAACGGAGCAATAATCCAATGACACTAGTGTTGGTAAAGGAAAACTTAAGAAGTTCAAAGTGCCAAAGGTTGAAGCGCTTCTCCTTTCAAAAGCAAATCACATTTACAAAAATGAAAATTAAGTTCGGTTTCTGTAGCTTTTTCCAGTGAGCTTAAGTGCAAAAAAAGTGCTTTTGTAACTTTTTGAAAAAGTTAAAGAAAATGAGTTCTAACTATTACCGTTTGCCTATCCAATTAATTTTAGATTAAGTAGATGAGGAAGATGATGAGTGTTCAAACCTTTTGATGACAATGATTATAGTCCTATGCTTTAATAATGAGGATGATTAGCTTTTAAAAAACAATTATGAAGGACCATTATATACTTCAGGATTGCATTCTATATTGGCACAGAAGTCAATATCTACAATTTTTGTGCTTTTGTGGTCATTGCCTTATGGGTATATTTTGACTCAAGCATGTACATTATTTTGATTATGGCTACCAAATCTCGAGTCCTTATTTTGTATGTTTTATAAAGTTCTTATCTAAAAAAAAGTGTATGTTTTGTAAAGCATTGGAGATTTCTAAAATAAGACGAGTTTAAACTGTATAATCAGTCAATCACTTGATTTTCATGTTGCAAATACTCTTTAACTAATTGAGTTAGCTAAATCTATTACTATCTTAACTTTTTATTGTATTTATTAATATATTTTGTGATAATATATCTTTTTAAAGTGTATGCTTTAACTTCAATCATGCGCGGGCTTGCAGTTTGTGTTTTGCGTCCATGTTCTAGGCAGTGTCTGGAATAATCTCCTTGAAAAGATTGGATGGTTTATAGCATGGCAGAGTGGCCTTGATGAAAATTTATTTCCTTAATTAACACGACGTTTAGCTCCAAAGTATTTTAACTCAAGTACCCTGCATATATCAAATTAGCTGATTAGACCCATGCATGCAGTGTTTGATCCTGTTTTAGGTGACAATTACAAAATAAACAACTATATGCATGCATGGTCTTCACAAAAGATTAAGTCCCTGGCATTTTCTATTCTTTCCCTTTTACCAATGCATGACAAAAGAAAGTAATGCTGGTTTGTTTATCTTGTTTCTATTTTTTTCTTGGAGCCGATTGAATTTGCCTTGTAATGTATATGGTGAACACCCCGTGTACTTGGGCTTGCAGAATCTATGTACGAGTACGGGAGTGGAAATGACAAAAAGGCATTGGAATTGCTTTGTCCAGATTTTGATTCCAATAACTACCACTACAACAGAATGTGTGTTTTGTGACAGAGAAAACTGTCACAAAAAAATGGCAAACCGTCACTAAACATATTTGGTGACGGTTTGAAACCCTCACCATGACCGTCACCTAAAGTGCGTCACAGAAAATATTTGGTGACGGTTTACTGTTCAACCGTCACAAAAAATATTTTTAATGACGGTTGGAAGTGTTCCGTTCGGTACAACGTTCGAACGTTCCTTTTTTTGTGACGGTTATGAACTGTCACAGAAAATCACGTTTGGACGTAAAATCAAACATTCGGACGTTATACCCGACCGATTGGCGTTTGAATGAGAGAAGTTGACGTTCATTGGATATCGTGTTCGAACGTATCATATTTACGTTCGAATGTTAATGCGTCCGAACGTTAATTACAATAAACGTTCGAATATTTGTTCGAACGTAAACGTAAATGTTCAAAAGTAGCGCATTTAATGTTCGGACGTTATTTCAAATGTAAACGAAGGAGCGTTCAAATGCAAGTTCTTTGTTCGAACGTTAGTCGCTTTACCGTTTGAACGGTTTGTTCGTTTTAGCGTGAGTACGTTCGAACATATAGTTTAACGTTCGAACGATTCAATTGTATTTACGTTCGAACGTTTGTTACAGTGTGAACCAACGTTCGAATGATTTTTATTTACATTCGAACGTACAGATCAGAAATACTAATTTCATAAAATTTAAAAACATAATACCAATTGTATCATATTACATACCCAATTAACAAGTAACAATGTCTTATAAAAGCACAAAATTAGATATTAAAACTAGTCAGAAATATTGATAAAATTTATTTCTTCTTTTTCCCTCGCCCACGGGGATTCTGTTGCAACGACATAACACGCTCCATTTGCACCATCATCTCCCGTTGCACTTGCTCTTGCACTTCACTGCGTATTCTTTCCTCCTGGTCTCTTTGTTGGTCCTGCAAACGCGTCTCTAAATGAGACTGTTGTTCTAAAAGAGACTCTAACTTTTGTTGTCTCGACCTCATATACTCATTCTAACGCCGTGCAGCTTCAAAATCTGCCGTAAGATTATTAATTTGTGAAGCCGATGAGGTTGAGAAGGATGAACATTTATGCTTGATAGATCGTCCCAAACCTTTTGCCATACTAGACTGCAGCCCGAGCACTTGCGTGAATATGTCTATGTCACTAGGGGAGGATTCCTCAGAAGCCGACTGCATCTCCAACATTTTGCTCTGCAATTTAAAAGGTAATGATCGTAAATAATTAGTAACGTATTAAAAGAAATAGAAATAAGAAATAAACTATTAAAATATTATATAAATAATTTATTTAACAAAATTAACACTGCTTACATAATTATCTGCAGCGACAGGATCCATCCACTCACTATGCTCATTAGTGTGAGCAGCAGCATAGACATGAATGAAGGAAAAGTTTTCAGGATCATCACGTTTCTAACAAAGCGACAATATTAGCAATTTTAAAAAGATAATATTAGTACTTATCAGAAATAATATCAGGAAAATAAATGAATTCTATAATTTTTTAATTACCATTTTTTCAGCAAGACGGTGGAATGACCTTGACCGGCACGATGGTGGACAGTTAGAACGGATCTATTCTGTGCATTTGTAGAACTCAAGTGCTACAAAATATATTAAAAATGTTAATTGTAATATGTATACATATAATATATAAAAGGAATATGAATGTAAATAATTAAAAGATATAAATATAAAATACCTGATAATCTGGAGATGCGAAAAGATCACAACACTTTCTCCAATCATCTAATTTCATATGCTGAAAAGGAGACTGCGCAGCCTCTTCCAACGTCTCAAACTTCTTGAAGTGGTCATGACATCGTCCTTTGTGACGTCGGAATAGTGTAGCCATCAACTCATTCATAGTTCTCAAATCCTCGCTACAGCCAAAGTCGAGGTCGAATTCATCCTAATAAGGGAACCAGGTAAAAAATATAATATATTAATCTAGGTGAAAAAAATGTACTGAAAAGTAAACTCACCAGCACACGACTTCGAATGTGCTCCTTAATCTCATTCGGAACATCTCGCCATGAGCGCATATAAAATGGAGCATAAGCTTGAACTACTGTGCCAATATAGGAGGAAAGTGCTGCTGCACTATCATCCACTCCTCCAGTGGAATTATCAGGAATTGTGATCTTCAGTTTACCATGCCTTCTATTTTTTTCAAGAGAGATTCCACGTGTATAGCCACGACCGCGACGTGTAGATGCATCAACTACATGATAATAGATATACTATAATTATAATTATATAGTTATTGAGAAAAAAGTATTAACTATATATATAATTATCAATGACAATATTTCCTTACTGGTAGGTGTCGACTGGCTGTTGTTCTCTTCTGTGTTAGCTTGATCTTCAGGAACAGATTCCTCGAGTGGGGAGTCCTCAATGGATTCAGGACTTGGACTTGGCGGAGGCACATTTATTCGTTGTCGTTTTGGCAGCATTCTTTAAAATAATTAATTATATCAAAGAAAATTAATTAGAAGAAATTATGAAAATTCAAGATATTTTATAGTCACCTATATGAATAAAATATTTAGTACTTTTATTCTTCAGATGAATTTTCCATGCTTGTTTCAGAATCTCCATCAATAACATCTTCATCATCATCATGCACCTCTTCTTCATCATCTTTATCCACCTCCTGCGTGGATAGAAATACGTCTTCATCTTCTGACTCGTCTTCTTCTTCTTCCTCCTCACTGACTTGAATTGAATGATCATTTAATACAGATGGGTCGAGATGTACGAGTGGGACATCATCTCTACACAAGGGGAGCAACTCGAGTGCACCGAGGTCAACAAACAAGTTAATACCCTCTCCATCTTCCCGGTATGCCTCAACAATCGGAGTGTCATCTTCATCTCCACTATTCTCGTAATCTGCACTCGTTCCTGCTTCATATATATTTCAAGGAATAAATTTTTGTACGACTCGCCAAGTTATCTCCCCACTATCTTCATCAGCACTTTTCATTGGATCAATCAAGTAATAGACTTGGGTAGCTTGACAAGCCAATACGAATGGATCATCTTCGTACCATTTAGATGCAGTATTGACACTCGTAAAGTGATTATCCCTATATATCGAAACCCGACCACCGCCTAGATCCCACCAATCACATTTAAAGACATATGTTACAGACCCACCCAGATATTTCAATCCGATAATATCACGTATGACACCATAATAGTCAATATCATCTGTTCCATGACTCCCCTCGACCAACACACCACAATTTTGAGTCTTTCTATTACATTCATGGTCCAAAGTATGGAATCTATAACCTCGAACCGTGCATGCAGTATATCGAAGTGCTCTATTTGAGGGAGCACGGGCCAATGCATACAATTCAGAAGAAATTGATCCGGGATCACGAGCACGTTGTTCCAAAATCTATAAATTGAAATAGTATATATTTATTATTTCATTATCCAGAGTTAAAAATTTCACAATATAACATATATATAATTTTAGTTCATACACGTTCTTCAAACCATCCGGGAAATTCTTCCTCGTGTCTTGCCTCTATATTTTCAACGCCTTCCGTCCTAAGTTTGTCCATGTGCTCACTGTTATAACATGTTGCAAAAGAAGTATATTTTGAGCACAACAATTCTAATTAATTTAAAGAAAACTATAATTATTCAAAGAAATGAAATGACATACATAAGATAATCATCAATCTCTCGGCAGTTATTTAGCACATACCACCGAACTTTACCCAACTCTCCATCAATTAAATCGTAACCTGTTTGTGCACCCAAGGGTCGTACATTCTGGGAAAACACTGATAGCTCACGAGGAGGCGGAGTAGCAAGATCAGCATTTCGCTCTTGACGATTAAATCGTGTCTCAACACCACGAAGATATAGAGAGTAAAATGTTAACCATTCATCGTGTATATAGGCCTTTGCTATTGAACCCTCAGCTTTGGCTTTATTCCCAACAGTGAGCTTCAATCGACCCAAATATCTTTCAACTGGATACATCCAACGGAACTGCACCAGGCCACCCAGAAGCACCTCTCGCGGTAAATGTATTGCTAAATGGACCATGACATCAAAAAATGATGGTGGAAAGATCTGCTCGAATTTACATAGTATAGTAGCAATGTCTTCTTCCAATTTCGACAACACATCTTGATTTACTACCTGAGCGTACAAATCCTTGAAAAACATACATAGTTCAGATATGGCCACACGTACATTAGATGTAAGCTTCCCACGAATTCCCACAGGTAATAACTTCTGCAAAAATACGTGACAATCATGACTTTTCAATCCATTGATTTTCCAATCATCAGGACTCATGCATCTACCAATATTTGAAGCATAACCATCTAGCAACTTCACACCTTGCAACCATTTGCAGAAATCCATCATCTCCTCCCTCGTCATCGTAAAACATGCATGCGGCATGACCACCCTGTTGCCTTCCACCCGCAAATGCAGATTATGTTTAATTCTCATTCTCACAAGATCTTTCCTCATCTTGATCGTGTCTTTCGTCTTTTTGTTAATACTCATCAATGTACCCAGTATATTATCACAAATATTCTTCTCTATGTGCATTACATCCAAACTATGTCGCAACTTGCATGACGACCAATACGGCAAGTCAAAAAAAATACTACGATTTGTCCAATTCAATTCTGGTATGGCTCGTTTTCTTTTGTTCTTTCCCCGACCTTTGCCAAAATTGTTCGCTCTAACATGTTGCAGTTGTTCCACTATCTCTTCTCCAGACAACTCTTTTGGTGCAATCCTATCCTCTACTCTACCATCAAACTTGGCACATTCTCTTCTCCATGCATGATTTGCTCGTAAATAACGTCGATGACCCATGAAACACAACTTCTGAGAAAATTTTAGCCACTCACTAGCAGTTTCTTTATTACACGTCGGACACGCTAACTTCCCTTTCGTACTCCAGCCGGAAAGATTCCCATACGCCGGAAAATCATTTATGGTCCACATTACCGTAGCATGCATCTGAAAAGATGTCGACTTAGATGCATCATAAGTTCTAATCCCTGTTTCCCATAACTCTTTCTGCTCTTCAATCAACGGCTGCATGAATACGTCAATATCATTCCCAGGTGATCTAGGGCCAGGGATGAGTAAAGTTAACAAAAAGTTTGGCGCCTTCATGCACCTCCATGGTGGAAGATTGTACGGAATCAATACCACGGGCCAAGTGCGATAACTTGTACTCATATTCCCAAAAGGGTTGAATCCATCTGTTGTGAGTCCCAGGCGCACGTTCCGAGCTTCTAACCCGAACTCTGGATACTGATTATCAAAAGACTACCACGCAAGTGAATCAGCTGGATGCCTCATATACCCGTCATTCTTAACTCTCTTCTCCTCGTGCCACCTCATATCATGAGCTGTTTTTTTACACATATATAGTCTTTGCAACCTACGTTTCAAGGGAAAATACCGCAACACCTTAACCGGGACGTTTTTCTTACCTTTCCATCTCGACTCTCCACATATAGGACATGCTTGTTTCTCCTCGTTCTCCTTCCAGAACAATACACAATCATTCTTGCATGCATGTATGGACTTGTACTCAAATCCTAATCCCTTTCTCAACTGCTTCGCTTCATAAAAGTTCTTAGGCAATGCAGACCCTTCGGGAAGCACCTCGTTAAATAAGTCCAATACCATGTTTATTGCTTTCGTCGACATCCCACACAATGATTTAATGTGAAGCAACCGCACAATAAACGACATTTTGGAATGTTTTGTACAACCTGAGTAAAGCTCGTGCTTTGCATCTTCCCACAGTGAAGGGAAATTTTCACAATCAGTCCCTGATCTACCAGTTGAGGCATTGTTGTTAACCTCATCCATAAACATCTCAGCCCCAATGTCACCCAACATCTCCTCCATCTCATCATGCTCATAATCATCATCCATGTGCCGCAAATAATTGTAATGATCGACCAATACATCTGCTGACCCTTCATACGGCTCACCATGCAGTACCCATCGTGTATACCCTAGATCCATATCGTTCACAAATATATGACGCTCTACTTCATCCAATCCTATCGCACACAAATTTTTACACCCTCGACATGGACACTTAATGTAACCACGACTATCAGCAAAAACCCGTGCAAAATCAATGAAAGTTCTTACTCCACATGCATAGGGTACGTAATCCTTTCCAAGTCTATCGTCCAGACGCATCCAATTGAAAATTCACATGCATGTCATGCTCCAATTCTCATTACTTTTTTTATAAGGTAGTTGGTCCTATCCCATTCGAGATTATATTCTCCATATTGCACAAATCTCGTCACTCTACTAATTTCTACGTTAGTAGAAATTTTGGCAGCACCTCCCCATAATTCTCCAAGTATACATGTTCAAATATCGGGATTGTGACCCTACGAACAGTATACCCGAAGAACAGTAGAAGAAGACACCGAAACTTCATATTAAACGTGGAAAGTAGCGAGTAACAAAAATGTGCAATACAGATAATATAATCTCAAACTGTACACACTGGACAATTCAGGAATCAGTGAACACATAAATGTACACTGATTCCCAAACGGGTCTAAAGGTATTTATGCAATGTCACACGCATCTAGCAAAAAATCATACAACAATATCTCCATATTGTTAAACTAAAGAGGGATGGAAGATTATGTGACCCTACGTTTCGTGTCTTGTACACAACGAGGGAGAATGATCTTGAAGAAATGTTTAAATTTTAGTCTAATTACTTAACTGTCACAAACTGTCCGACCTTGACAACTCTCAAGGCCGAAGAGACTATGACAGTCAAGCAATTAGACTAAAATTTAGAGATTATAATTGTTATATATAATTTTAAAGGTTATTATATAATTTTAATTATTATCATTCCACAATTATAATCTTAATTGTTATACTTAATTGAGTGAGTTATTTACTTATATAGACAATAAGTATATAATTTTTATATAAGAATCTATTTGATCCTTATTTCCTTTCTCTTTAGTTTATAATAAATAAGTATATTTTCATATTCAAACTCTACTTATTTAGTAGTTTCAAGACTTTTTTTATTGAAGAGTATTTTAAAGGTTATATTATAATTTTAATTATTATCATTCTTAAAATATAATTTTAATTGTTATACTTAAATTGTAAAAGAAGTATAATATAATTTTAAATATTATAATTCTTAAAGAGTTAGTTTTATTTGTTATTACTTAATTTCAAATATTATAATAAATATTTAATTATCATTCTTAAATTTCAATGGTTATACAATAATTTTAATTATTATAAATCTTAAAGAGTTACTTTTATTTGTTATTACTTAATTTGAAATATTATTATCACAATTTTTCAAATCCATATCACAACATATTCACAATAACTCACAAACTATTTACAAACTATACAAAAAATAATCACAATATTTCAATTGTAAGCATAAAATAACATGCCACATGTATTAACAAAGCTTAAGGACAATATATTTGTAACAATGTAAACATATTCAAACGTAATTCACAAATAATAATTTAAATATTTCAAATCCATATCACAACATATTCATAATAACTCACAATATATTCACAAAATAACATGCCACATGTATTAACATATTTCTAAAGTTGAGTAAGCAATAAACATGTATTAACAAAGCCTAATGAAAATATATTTCTAATAATAAACACAATATTTCAAATTCATATCACAACATATTTACAATAACTCACAAACTATTTACAAACTATACTAACAATAATCACAATATTTCAAGAGTAAGCATAAAATCACAACAACATATTGATAAAGTTTAGAAATATACCTAGCACTCACAATATCCTCTTACAAATCAAAATCTTCCAACTTCCCAAAACAAGCAATCCTTCAAAAAAATACAACACTAACTTATTAGAAATATTCTATAACAAAAACACATTGTATAAATATCATAAAATTCAAATAAAGACAAGAAATAAAAATTTTTTCTTACCAAAACTCAACTCTCACTCACTCTAACACCCTCTCTCTCTCTGTTGCGCGCACGGGAGAAGAAGAAATGATCCGCTTCCACCCGTGCGCGTACTGATTAAGTTCTAAAATTATTAGTTTAAACGTTCGAATGTTTAAGTTGTACGTCCGAACGTTATATTCTAAAATTATTCCCGCCCATAACGTTCAGACGTTTACAGTACACGTTCGAACGTACCCTTCTTATTTATAACATAAAATCTAGCGGGAAAGTTCCCGCACTTTCCTCATATATGTTCGAATGTATCACAATTTTTCGTTCGAACGTTCGTAAATTTACAGATAAACGTTCGAACATTTAACTTAAACGTCCGAACGTACATTTCATCAATGTGTTACCATATTTGTGCGGGAAATTTCCCGCACTAATTTAACTAACGTTCGAACGTTAACATATTTGGTGTTCGGATGTACATAATTTTCTGGTGATTTTCATCAAATAACGTTCGAACGTATAGTATAAACGTCCGAACGTCTGAATAATCACACAGATACCTTAATCGGGCGGGAAATTTCCGGCTCTTAGTTTAACGTTCGAACGTACGATTCCTACTATACTAACTTATAATATAATATATATACTACATTTTTTATATATATTTATAACTATATACTACATTGTATAGTATGATAGCATAATACTTTAAATGAGAATATAAATGTAACTAATATATAAACTATACCATATATATAAATCGATAATATATATTAAATTGTTACTTATTAAATTCTTTATTATATACTAACTTATACTATAATATGTATACTACGTTTTATATATCTATAACTATGTACTACATTGTATAGTATGATAGCATAATACTTTAAATGAGAACATAAATGTATATAATATATAAATTATACCATATATATAAATCAATAATATATATTAAATTGTTACTTATTAAATTCTTTATTATATACTAACTTATAATATAATATATATACTACATTTTATATATATATATTTATAACTATATACTACATTGTATAGTATGATAGCATAATACTTTAAATGAGAACATAAATGTAACTAATATATAAACTATACCATATATATAAATCAATAATATATATTAAATTGTTACTTATTAAATTCTTTATTATATACTAACTTATACTATAATATGTATACTACGTTTTATATATCTATAACTATATACTACATTGTATAGTATGATAGCATTATACTTTAAATGAGAACATAAATGTATATAATATATAAATTATACCATATATATAAATCAATAATATATATTAAATTGTTACTTATTAAATTATTTATTATATACTAACTTATACTATAATATATATACTACATTTTATATATCTATAACTATATACTACTTATTAAATCATCAATAAACACCATAAGCTCATAAACTATTCACAAAATTCACAAACAATAATCACAATTATTTCAAGAGTAAGCATAAAATCACAACAACATGTATAAACATATTGCTAAACTTTAGAAATATAACAAGCACTCACAAAAAAACCAATAATCTAATTGTCAATAATATTATATAACATCCTAATATATAACATAAACATTTATAATATAATATTAAATTGAAAAATGTTCGAACGTAATAATAAGTACGTTCGAACGTTCTGTATATATAAGGCCAAAACCGAACGTCGAAACGACATTTCCAATACGTATCATCGTCTACTCCGTTGTACGCCGCCACGCCTCCTTCACCGCCGCCGTCAACTCCGCCACAACCGTCACTAAAGGTAGGCATTCATCTTTTATTCAAGTAACATGTATTTTATTGAGATTTGAATTGAGATTTGGATTGAGTTTTGTTTAAAACCGGATAAGTGGTTGCCGGATTTTCAACTTCATTTTCCGGCCACCACGGCTAGTCATTGGCCGAATAGTCACCGTAGAAATGTTTCTTGAAGTGTATACTTCATTTCCACGGTGACATTTCGGTATTTAGAACCGTGTAGAGAAATTTTTGAGATTTCAATAATGGCTGAGTCGACTCAGCCATTCGGCGTCGAAACGTTCGAACGTTTCAACAAGACGTTCAAACGTACGACGTTTAAATTACAGAGCCGTTACAGCTTCCACGTTCGAACGTTTAATTATAACATCCGAACGTAATGATTTTTTACATTATTCATGCTTTGACGTTCGAACGTTCATATTTATGTTCACACGTAAAACAAATACGTTCGAACGTATTTGTTTTAACGTCCGAACGTATGTCAGCCAATATTTATTTACTGCTTATGTTCGAACGTACATTGTTACATTCGAACGTATTTGTTTTACCTTCGAATGTAAATATATTGACATTATTTTACGTGCGAATGTATAAATAAACGTCCGAACGTTTTATCTTTAACGTTCAAACGTTAAAGATAAAACGTTCGAACGTTACGGCAGAGCATCTTAAAATTAATACAAAAAAATGCATTATTGTAAATAATTTTTTTTCCCTTTTCTATTTTCAGGATATGGCTCTTCCACTGCATACTAGGAAACGAGGGAGGGAAGGAGCCACGTCGGACACTACCCGTATCGGAGCTCGTACTGTTATGGTAGAGCGAGATGTCTTAATTAATGAGTTCGACGAACTCTGTTGGCAGCAGAAGAACCTGAGAGATGTTTTCCTCAGTAGAGGCTGGGGAAATATCTGCACATTAAGGGGGAAGGTATACCCCTCAATGGTTCAAGAATTCTATATGGGGATGTGTGACATGCCTCAGGATGCATCCTCTCACACCGTGACTGTACGCGGTGTTTCCATTGAGGTATCAGCAGATGTCATCGGCGAGCACCTTGGGATTCGTCGAGGAGTGGAGACATTTGCACACTCGACACTCCGTGAGGATGTAGGCACTTCTACATCATCTACTGGCCGGGGATGTGAGCCAGCATCAGCCAGAGATGCAGGCCAGTTAGAGGCTGAGGATACTGGCGTCGAGGCTCGGGATGATGACCGAGACGAGGATTTCTACATCCTCACCAGGAGGGATCGCATGCAGATCGAGCGGAAGAACGCCTTCAACCAGAACCATCTGCTGCATTTCTTCCGCATGTTGCACTTTATTGTTGCAATAAATGTCGATCCTGTGGCTCATAAAACCACATTTAGTCGGCTTCGGGCACAATTTTTGATATGAGTGGCACGTGGAGAACCTATAGATTTGCCATTGCACATCTTTCAGAGGATCCGTTACGAGGGGAGCATCGTCTCCACGGATAATCTCCCATATGGTGTCCTCATCAGCCGACTATTACTTGCACGGGGAGTGCCGACCCAGCCAGAGGAGCGGGTCAAATATCAGATGAGCCCCCTAGACATGACCATGCATTGGACAGGCGAGGGGACGTCAGCCATCCCCTGTAGAGGATCTAGTTCCTCCGACGCAGCCTGAGCCAGGTCATGTCGGGAGTAGTAGTCAGCATACGCCGAGTACATCTGCAGGAGATGTGCGGCCTGCTTGGGTTGATGCGATCATCTCACAGCTGACTGCGCATATCGATCATAAGATCGATCGATCGCTCGAGGCTATATCGGCGTCTGTTGCCGAACTCACCCATCGTGTAACTATCCTCAACGACAAGGTTGATACCTTGACTGAGGAGGTATGGAGTTCGACTTTTGCGGATAACGTTATCATCTGACTGTTGTTTACTACATTCTATCAAATTTTGTATTTTATTTTTAATATTTGTAACGAAAAATATTATTGAATATTTCTATCATTTTTTAATTTCAATTTTTAATCTTCTTTGATGTTATATTTTTCAACTTTAATACTAAATCACTGCATTTCAAATATATATAAATCAATAATATATATTTATATATTACAAAGTGTGTATATATAAATATATACAATTCAATTTTTTAGACTTGTTCACAAATTATGCACAATAAGAACCACATAATTTTTAAATTAAAGTCATTTAATTTAAATTTACAATGAGCGTTCGAATGTTATTACTTAACGTTCGAACATTGGTGCAAACATTTTACGTTCGAACGTAAAATTAATAACATTCGAACGGTTGCGCCAAAACATTTTACGGTCAAACGTAAACAGACATAACGTTCGAACGTATATGTAACGTTCGAACGCATATTTCCCATACGTTGGAACGTAAAAAAATCTCATTCTATCTTTAGTGACGGTTTCCAGAAACTGTCACTGAAAATGCCTTTTAGTGACGGTCTAGGGACTGTCACAATTTCCCAACCGTCACTAAAAAGCAATTGTGTTGTAGTGTACAAGGTATAATCATATAGGACAGATCTTGAGCTCCAAACTCCTGATTTTCTTTATGAAATTTTAACTAGAAGTGACTGAAGACAATTGGTCTTAGCCTACTCTTTTGTTTCAACTTTTTAATGCTCCACTCATATTGCAAGAAGTTAATTAAAGAAAAATAATTTTTAAGTGCAAGTTGGAATGGCTGCTGTTGTAATGTACTCAAACTTGCAATCTTCTCATCATTTGAGACCTTGATATATAATGTCAATGTAATTCAGCCAGAAGTATCAGTTGTGATGTTATTAAGACTTGATACATCATTCATTAGCTCAATTTAAGAAATTTTATATTTAATGGCTTGAAGTTCACCCTAATTGAAGCCTGGTAGATAATATACTGTGATTGGGTCATTTTCAAATTTGACTTTGATTGTAAAATATAGACAAACATCTTATGTCAAACTTGTTTGTTGCAGTTGAGCATTGGGAAACAGTGGAAGGAGCTTCTCGATTACAACGAAACAATAGTATTTATAATCCATGTAAGGATGTTATTTTTGGAGCACTGATGCTATTAGCATTTTTTTTTTTTTTTTGATTTGGCCACCCATTTTTTTTTAAACTCCTGTGGTTTCCATTCCAGATTGCTACCAGCACTAATGCCATATTCAAGATGTGAAGACTAATGCATTTTGATCTTTGTAAATTTATGTTGTAGTTTAATTAGTTGCGATGTATTATTATTTCTTTTGTTCTTTGAAAATTTATGTTTTGGTTAATTAGTTGTGATGTATTATTATTTATTTTGTTTTTTGCAAATTTATGTTTTGCATTGTGATGTAACAATATTATTTATTTTGCATTTTTATTTATTTTGTTTGTTAATTGATTTTTTTTTATAAAATTCTTTTAAAAAGTGTTTAAATTTTTATTATTTTTTTAAATCTGGGCAATTTAAGCATATCATAATTTTTAAAGAAAAAACAAGTGCTATAAAAATATTTTTTTAAGTTTTAAAGTATTTTTAAAAATAAAAATAAAAATGAAAACCGGATTTATCCTGTTATAACCAGGATTAAATCTGGTTATAATTCAGATCCGGATTAAATCTGCATATCCGGTTACAATCCGGATATCTGGATTGAATCTGGTTATCCGCTCGGATTAAATCCGGGCGGATAACCACCCGTATTTTAGCATCTGGATCCGGATTCGGTTATGGCCGGATATTCGAATCTGGATCCGATTGAACACCCCTAACTAGAGTTCTAGGAGAAAAAGGCAATATTTGAAAATCGCCAGAGGTTCTAGCTGTTACTGTGGTAGAAGACAAACAGATCATTTGTTTGGTCAAGTAAGAGAGTCAATACAAAGGTTCTGTAGTTGAGAACTTATTTGTAATTTGATTTTCAAGTAATAAAATTGTTTTTTCTGGGTTTGGCTGCCTTGTAGGGTTTTTACCTTTGAGAAGTTCTGTTATGATCCCACATCAACTAAGTATGGGTTTGCTGGTGGTTTATAAGCCCCTAGGCACCCTTCCCTTGCAAGCCGATTTTCAATGGTGAGTTCTACCTAGTGGGTTCATAATAAATGATATCAAAGCCACCCCGCTTCTAAGGCCATTTTGCGACTATTGCAATCATGAAGCCGGTTTTCAAAAGTGAGTTTTACCTAGTGGGTTCATACAAGTTCTTCAAAGGGTTTTCCTTCGTAACCAATTGTTGTATTATGCAAATTTGTTTATTTACTCCAAGTATTTTGATTGTTTAAATAGTCACAAGATTGAGAACTACGCAAGTTGTTCAAGTGAATTGGTACACAATCTCGTGACTACATAGGGGAACATTGAGAATTTAAATTGGCATCAAAGCATGGTTCAGTCATCCAAGTGTGATCTGTGCCCTTATAGAATATGTCATCATTGGTTGCCCCGCCTCACTTTAATGGTGAAAATTATGCATATTGGAAAGTACGCATGAGAGCCTATCTCAAATCGTTGGATGAGTGAGTATGGTACTCTGTTGAACAAGAATGTTCGAAACTCGAAGCAAATATTGATGCTTGCACGAGAGATGAGGCTAACAATTGTAGTTGGAATAGTAAGGGACTGAATGCTATCTTCATGGTTATATCTCCGGAAGATATTAAAAGAATCTCCATGTACGAGGTTGCTAAAGAAGCACGAGACATCTTGGAGGTTACACATGAAGGAATAACAATTGTGAAAAACTGTAAATTACAATTCTTAACCTCAAAATTTGAAGAGATTAAGATGCTGGAGGATGAGAATTTTAGTGACTTTTATGCTAAGCTAAATGACATTGTAAATTCTAGGTTTAATCTTGGTGAAAAAGTCAAAGACTCAAGAGTTGTGACTGCTATTGAGGAAAGTAAATATTTGGATGCAATAAGGGTTAAATAGCTAGTTAGTTTTTTACAAACGTATGAATCCTCATCACTTCCTCAAGCAAGGAAAGGTAAGTCTATTGGTTGAGAAACAATAAAACAAAATTGTGAGAATTTTTCTGATGAAGAAAATCTTAACAATGAGGACATAGCTCTCATCACGAGAAAATTCAGAAAGTTCATGTTTAATAAAAAGACTAATGGTAAACAAAAACGAGGAAAATAATTTTCTGCGAAGAAAAATGAGTCTGCAAATTGGAATAAAGATAGAGTTGAGGAAAAGGACAAAGTGAAGTGTCATGAATGTTCTATTTATGGTCATATAAGAATTGAATGTCCAAATCTCAAAAAAAGTATAGGAAAAGGACTGACTATCACACTTAGTGACAGCTCAGATTCTAAAAGCACAAATTCATCATTGGATGATGAAAAATCTTTAATGACTTTTTCCACTGTTGTAAATAATTTTCTTAAGATTACACTAACAAAATTTAAAAGTGAAAGTGATGATAGTGAGTTGGATGTAGCACTTGTTGATGTTGACCAATAACTAAGTATACAGGAAGCATACAATGATTTGTATGAAGAAGTGGTCAAACTAAAGAAACTCAACAATAAGCTATACAATAAACTTACTACTGTGGAGAATGAGAAAACTAACCTCTCTGAGGCATTAAAAATTTATGATGTTGAAGTATCACGATTAAATGATCAAAAGGCTGCACTAGAGAGAGAATTGAAAATTTTTTAGGAGTGCAGACAAAAAACTGTAACACAGAAATTAAAAGAAATGTTGAGATTTCAAGAATTAAGTTGTGATAGAATTGGCCTAGGATATACAACTTCCAAAGGGAAAGAAAAACAAGCCTCATCAGCCACTGCCACTACATCTAAAGGTATTTTTTTTTTTTAAAGGAAGTCATGGTATGAATTTTCAAAATCATTTTGTATCTAAGTCAGTTTATTCAAAAAATCTGCATGGAAAATTAGTCACAAAAATGATGAAGAAAGCTAAGTATGAAGGTAAACTTATTCCTACTTGTCATGATTGTCAAGTTGCAAGTCATATAAGGCCACATTGCTTTAACTTGTACCAAGTGCAGAAAATTGAAGGTGGAAGAAATTCAAAAAGGAAAGGAAAGAGACTAATGAATCAAGTTGATGATATGAGTCAACAAATTAACTTCAAAAGTCTCAAGCTTGGTGAACTAGCAGATTTTTGCTTTCAAAATAAAGAAAAGATCATTCAAAGCAGTGCAAATGAAAAGAACAAGTCAAAACTCAAGGCAAAGTGGGTGATTAAGGAAGATGTTATGTGTCTTGTTTCTCACATAGCACTTAGATCAATGGAAGATTGTCTTTGGTACCTGAATAGCGCTTGTTCGAGACACATGTCTGGAGATAAAACATTATTAAAGAAAATTGAACCAACCTATGGAGGCACTGTGACCTTTGGAGACGGTAGCAAGGCTGTTGTATAAGGGAAATGGAGTATTGAAATACCTGAATTACCTACTCTACATAATGTTTTATTTGTTAGTAGGCTTAAAGCTAATGTACTCAACATTAGTCAATTTTGTGATGATAATTTCTCTGTGCAGTTTTTAAGAGATAAATGTAATGTTTATAATCAAGCTGAAGAATGAATCTTAAAGGGCACAAGAACCTCAGATAATTGCTATAGAGTCTCTCCAACATCAAGATTGAGCTGCCATAGAGTCTTAATTGATGAAGCTGAGTTGTGGCATCAACGGCTAGGGTATATTAATTTTAGAGATCTATCAAAGATCTCAAAAAGAGAAGTTATAAATGGACTGCCCAAGGCCATTATAGCCAAGAAAATAGTTTGTGGAGCATGCCAAGAAGGAAAGCAAACTAGAGCTCAACACAAGAAAGTTTCGCATATCCTTACTTCTCAGCCACTTGAGCTATTGCATATGGACTTGACCAGTCCATCACAAACCGAGAGTCTTGGTGGAAAAAAGGTATATCATGGTGATTGCGGATGATTTTTTGAGATATACATGGACCATCCTTTTGAGAGAAAAATCTGAAGCTTTGACCTTGCCAAGAAGCTATTCAAGAAACTACAAATAGAAAATGAAGTTTCTATCTCTAGAATACGTAGTAATCATGGTAGACAGTTTGAGAATACTAATTTTACTTCTTTTTGTGATGTGGAGCTTATATATCAAGAATTTTCTACACCTATCACTTCATAACAAAATGGAGTGGTAGAAAGGAAAAATCGAGCAATTCAAGAAATGGCTCGAACTATGTTAAGCAACAAGAAGATGGCGCTATATTTTTGGGGAGAAGCTGTAAATACAACAAATCACATCTTGAATCGAGTAATCCTAAGACCCTCCACCAAACATACTCCTTATGGTTTGTGGAAAAATAAAAAACCCACGGTAAAGTATTTTAAAGTCTTTGGTAGCAAATGTTACATCGTAAGAAACCAAGAAAACAATCATAAATTTGAGAGCAAGAGTGATGGAGTATTTCTTGGTTATTCTTTGAATAGTAAAGCCTATAGAGTTTTCAACTTACGCTCAACATCTGTTGTGGAATCAATTAATGTAGTTGTGGATGACAGTTCAACCGAGACTACTATGAGAGAACTTGAAAATATGAAGGAGTTGGAGCAAGCTAGTGAAAAGAACTCCATCAATTCACTATAAATGATGTATGGGAGTTAGTACTTATACCAGAACATTACAATATTGTTGGGACTAAGTGGATCTCCAAAAACAAGTCCGATGAGCGTGGCACTAATGTGAGAAATAAAGCAAGGCTGGTTGCACAAGGATACACACAAGTAGAGGGGATCAATTTTGATGAAACATTTACCCCTGTAGCTCATCTGGAATCTGTTTGCATTCTCCTTGCATTTGCTTGTCATCTAGACTTAAGTTATATGAAATGGATGTCAAGAGTGGCTTCCTAAATGGTCTACTACAAGAAGAGGTATACGTTGAACAACCTAAAGGGTTTATTAATCACCTCTATCATGACTATGTGTACAGTTTAAAGAAAGCCATTTACGAACTAAAACAAGCACTTCGTGCTTGGTATGAAAGATTGAAATCCAATTTACTTGATCATGGTTTCATTAGAGGACAAGTCAATAGAACTCTTTTCATAAGAAGATCAGGTAAGTAACTTTTAATTGCTCAAATCTATGTTGATGATATCGTATTTGGAGCAACACTTGAGTCTATTGCATATAACTTTGGTAATGAAATGAAATCTAAATTTGAAATGAGTATGATTGGTGAGTTAAACTTTTTCTTGGGTATTCAAGTAAAACAATGTAAAGAAGGTATTTTTATCTCATAATCTAAGAAATTTGGGAATGGAAGGAAAAAGCGATGCTTGCACTCCCATGAGCACATCAGTAAAAATCAGCAATGATCCTATGGTAAAAACATTAATCCTACATTTTATATTAGCATGATAGGAAGTCTATTATATATCACGACAAGTAGACCTGATATAACCTTTATTGTTGGTTTAGGTGCTATATTTCAAGCTAATCCTAAAGAATCCCATCTTACAGTAGTTAAAAAAATCATAAAATATCTTAATGCTGTTGATTATGGGATATGGTATTCTAAAGACACTAATTTAACACTTGTTGGCTATTTGGATGCTGATTGGGCTTAGAATCATGATGATAAGAAGAGTAATACTGGTGGATGTTTCTATGTAGTCGCTTGGGTAAGTAAAAAGCAAAACTTGATCTCCATATCTATTGCTGAAGCCGAATATATAACTACACAGAGTTGTTGTAGACAACTTTTGTGGATGAAAAGATGTCTGAAGATTATATTTTTTCTCAAGATACCATGAAAATTTATTGTGATAACTCTAGTGCAATAAGTATTTCAAAAAATCCTGTTCAAAACTCAAGAATCAAGTACATTGACATTAGACATCATTTTATTAGAGACTTGGTTGACTCTAAAATAGTATCTCTGGAACATGTGCCTACTGAACATCAATTGGCTGACTTGTTTACTAAACTTTTAGATGGTCTATGGTTTGAGTTCATAAGGAAAGCAAGTGGTGTGTGTGATATCAAGTGAGAGGCATTTCATTCTATTCGACTAAAACATGCATTTTATTTTTATGTCTTTGTTTATTTTCAGTTTTTAATAAGGAATATATAATACAGAAATTTTATATTGGTTGGTTTAAGTTTTTTTAAGTGCATGTTTGATGTGTCAAAGTTTTGAGCATGTGTATTTTCACTCAATAAATTCTTGAACTTATGCACCTCTCTACTTTGTGCAATTCCCTATGTACACACTAACCCTATGAGTCATCTTGGCAAAGTTCATTTACAAAGCACTGTGAGGAACATATATACATACATCTTATAATAAAGTTTATATTGGTAATTGAGATGCTCACCATAGAGGGAGTTCATGATTTAAATGGACTAACACTGGGTGAACCTAGTATAATAATAAAGAGATCTTCCCTTGTAAAATGCAAATAGTTGATCCATATAGAAAAAGTCAGTATTATATCATTGCGAAAAAAGACAAACATCATAAACGGATTTATCCCTTAAGTCCTTACAGAAAGAATCGTAGCTCAAATCATTGTGAAAAAAGATGAGCAACAAAAATAGACATGAAAGAGGTTGTTGAAACTAGTATTTGGAGGAGATACTCATGTATCTATGTCCTAGCATAAAGTTTGACTTTTAAGGTGAATGACAAACTCTTGGGAGCATCTATAAAAAGAGAATACTCATGAGTAATATTATAAAAAATATATTGAAGAGAAAAAGAAATAAAAAGTTACTGCTCTATATAAGTTTGCTTACTTAAGCACTCTCATGGACTTTGACATTGATGATCTTATGAGGTGTGAACATTCATAGTGATTGTTGCAAATAAAAGGGTGTATTCTAATGAAATTGTTTTGTGAGATACACTATGTTTGAACTAAGATGCATATAAGCATATTACTTGCCTCTTTGGTTTATATATATATATAAAAAATTAATTATTTTTATTTTTCTACTATTTTATTGAAATAATATATATAAGTAATAAAAATATAAAATATTTTTTGGTCGAGTAAGTATTGGGTACGGGTCTAAATCTGGGAATTCGACTCTAAGTTATTGACATAAGTCTCAGTGGGACTTTGTGGCTTAAGGCACGTGCATGGCAGCAAGTCACTTGAGTGACTTAAGGCATTTTGCCAAACGCACAAACATGCCTAGATTTCCCCTTTCCCCCCAAAATCACTCACACCCACGGAACTCTCCTTCCTTATCTCGATTCTGTGCATGGCGCATCATCTTATTGATTCCGTGCCTTGTGTGATTAAGACCCAGAAGTAATCCTTTTACTCTACATCTCTTCATCACAGTATGGGTTCTATCTAAATCAAATCATTCTCCTTTTTAAACTAGGGTTAGGCATGTATTTATAGAGATTCGGTTGTGAAGTTTGGTTATGTGAAGTTTGGGATTAATGTTTGCTTGGGCTGAATAGACATTGACTTATTTGATCATTTCAGAGTATGTTTACATGTATTGAGGCTAATTTTTTGTGGGCAATGTGACTATAGGTTTCGGGTTTAACCCAATGCACACCAGGTGTTTGTGGTTATTCCTCAAACAAATCAAATTATCTATTCCTATCTATTTGCTGTCGTTGTCTTACATGTATTGCTAGAACATAAGTGTGATTGGTCTGTGTGGAAAGTTGAGTAAAATCCGAGGGGTTGATAATATCATGGTCATCATTGTCATCAAAATCTTTCAATTCTAACCTTGGCTATTTTTATTCTGATCTTGTTGACATGATGATATACATGAGGTTAAAACAAAGAGCAAAGAGAAAGAAAATTGAGGACTCCCCAAGTGAGGATGAATATGGGCCTGAACTAGTGCAGCTCGGAGAGACTTCAACCGCTTCTCCTCCTCCACCCCCAACAGGACCATCCGGTGATACTTTTGAAAGCTTCACAACTGGTGAAGCCAAGACTGCATACAGAACTACGTTCTCCAAAAGAACTATTTTGGGAGAACGCGAGGTAAGAATAAATGATTTTCCTACAAATGACTTTCAACTCATTTGTCACATTTTCATCAAACGAGATTGGGAAAAACTCACTCACTCCTCTCCCACACCTCGATTTGAAGTCGTCCGTGAGTTTTATTCAAACATTGCATATTTCAATCTTGATGATCACAACATTATTTCCATTGTTTGGGGAACCCAAATTGAGATATCCCCTGCTATTCATAGAGACTTGTTTGATCTTCTTGAGGTGGAAGCACCACTGTATCCTTATAAGGGTATAGGGGCCCCACAAAGACTGCCATGTGCAATCTTTTTGTTGGGCCTGATGGCCCAAAGTGGCATGCTAAAACCCATAGTAGTTTAGGCTACTTGCCAAAATTGTATTAACTAATTTTTGGCCCATTAACTGGAATACTGAAATCACACTAGAAAGAGCTTACTTCATGTATGCCTTGGCTACTGGGGTCTCAATTGATTTTCCCCATCATGTTATCAACATTATTCATCAGTCTCATGTTGAAAAATAGCTGAATTTGCCTTTTGGTGACTTAATCACTAAATTGGCTATGAAAGCCAAAGTTTCTCTTTGGAACAATGAGCCCACGATGAAAGTGGCAGGTTCTATCTTAGTTATCATGGTAGTCAAATCGGAGGCAGTGCTTACTAAGAATAAACACCTCACTACTGAATCTACATCCTCACCTCCTAAACCTTCTATACCTATGGCTCAAGTTCTTGAGCAGAACACTCTTTCGTCCCAAAATTTGGATACATTCACTACTAAATGGGAGGCAAGTCAGTCCAAATTAGAGCAGCAACTAGCCGATGTCCGTTTTGATTGCATTCAAGCCAATGATAGATTGGTGGTTTAGCTCTCTTTGGACATGCAACAAGTAGTGGACCATGTAGCTGGTTCAAATGAAAAGCAATAGAACCCCATGGCTAATTGATGACAAAAAGGGGGAGAAGCAGTTGGGGGGGAGTAGCAGTAGCAACAGAAAATCTATCTTTTATTGCTTATTATCTTTTATTCTCAGTTTTTGTTCAATTGTAATTCTAACAATATGTTATGTTCATTTGGTTATGCTTTATTTTAATACTTGGAACTTTTTTAACCCTGACAGTATCTTTGAGTTTCTAAGTCAGTAGTTTTACTAAGTCGTGATTGTTTAGAAGTTTCTGCTATTTGTTTTTGTTTAAAATGTTTACAGGGAATTTACATTCATCAAACTGGTTTCGTCACCAATCTGCCATAGGGGAAGATTGTAAATATAAAAGTTTGGCTAGGACTAGGTGACTAAATGATAAAGTTTATCCTATCATTGTATTTGTAATTTTGTATGAATGTAAAATAATTATTGACTTTATCTACAACAACATTGAGTTTATCTAGAAGTCTTAGAGTTCGTTCAGATAAGTCAGGTATGTGAAAATCGAGTCCATAAGGATCTGTACTTATCCAGAATAGAAGATTGAACTGAAATTAGAAGCTACAGTGAAGAGTTATTGCGAAATGTCAGCAGCCCACGTTAGGAGTCGTTCTTGCGAGAGACTTGATCTGTTAGCAGAGTCCTACCTCAATTAGAACTCTTTCTAGCCTTTATATTTCAACGGATTCGGTTTAATAACTCTTTAAGGAGTTTTCGCGAGACAATATTTAGAGTACGAGTGTTTGAGAGTGAAATTCACTTGTGAATTTTCACCATGTTTTTCATCTCTCCTTATGTGTGATTCTGCTCCAAGTTTGGAGAATCGTTGATTGGATTTCAACCACTAGAGTTCTAGGAGAAAAGACAATAATTGAAGATTGCCAGAGGTTTTGGATGCTATTGTGATAGAAGACAAACAGATCGTTTGTCTGGTCAAGTAAGAGAGTCGATGCAAAGATTTTGTAGTTGAGAACTTATTTCTAATTTGATTTTCAAATAATAAAATTGTCTTTTCTTGGTTTGGCTACCCCGTAGTGTTTTACCTTTGAGGAGTTCTTCAAAAGATTTCCCTTCATAACCAATCGTTGTGTTATGCAAATTTATTTATTTACTCCAAGTATTTTGATTGTTTAATTAGTCACAAGATTCAGAACTAACCAAGTTGTTCAAGTGAATTGGTACACAATCTCGTGAATGCAAAGGGGTACATTGATAATTTCATAACTCTAATAATCAATCCAATGTGTAGCAATAAGTGAATAAAAGGAAGATTACCTATTGAATAAAAAAATGAAATCCACCAACCACTACAAGGAATTTGACTTTTAGGGACAAAAATGTTTTTGGACAATATAAATTTCATGCTTAATAGTACTTACTTGAGATGAAATTTAAATTTCATCCAAAACATATAAGTGGTTTCTTATCCATTCAAATAGTTAAGTATTTTCAAACTATAGTTTTTGGGATGAAACATAGTGTCCTAAAAGAGAAAATAGTTCGAACATATATTGTAACACCCCGCTCTCCAATAGATACATTTTTAGAATTTTCGGGGAGCTAGTGTGCTACTAAACTTGACTAAAAAATTTTCTTTTAGGCCTCGTTTGTTTTCCAAAACTTTTCAACTCATCTCATCTCATCTAATCATTACACTTTTCCAAATTCACACACAAAATAAAATAAACAATTCGATTTTTTCAAATTCTAAAAAAGATATATTCTAACAATATTTTATTCAATTTTCAACTTTCATCTCATCTTATTTCATTTCATCTACGAAAACAAACGAGGCAATGACACACCAGATGCAAAAGATTCCATAAGTAAAAGAAACTTTATTAAATGCTTAAAATCCAAAATAGAGTCTGCAGAAGCACTTATTTAAAAAAAATACTAAAATCTCATGTGCTTATCAAAATAATTTATTTAAACCTTAAATCATAAACTAAACATGACATAAACTATCTAGGCCTCTGCCTCGCCACCCTGGGTCAAGTCCTGTCCTACAGTCTCATCCTCATAAATGTCATCACCTGGGGTGGTTTAAAAACATAAAAAAATGAGTCGAATACTCAATAAGCAACACATTATACAGTAAACATAATAAACATAAGGTTTCTTGAAAAATAAACGTTTATACTCATAAATACATATGTAAATAACATGAATATGAACGTGAACTTATCTTTCACTTATCATAGGCCGATACCACACTGTTGACCCTCGTGAGTTAGGGCTAGCGAATCTAAGTAAATTTTGATTCTGCCCATTGTCGCGGGTTGTGGAATCCATACATAAGGAAGACATACTGGGTGCACTACTAGCGTGTACGACTTGGCAATGCAATATGTCATAACATAGGTACCGTCATCATATCATAACATAGGCCATTATATATCTTATCATTCATATAGGCCGTTATATATCTTATCATTCATATTTCGTCATAATCATACTTGCATACTTATCATATTATAGATTTCAAAAGAAATCACATGCATACTTGTCATATCATATCATAGATTTCGAATGAAATCGCATTATTTCATAAATGTCATGATACATGTTTCCTCACATAAAATCATGAATGGCTCTTCATAAATATTTTAATTTATAAGACTCATATAAAATCATGATTTTTCATAAATAATTTTATGCATAACTCTTACATACAATCATGTCTTTTTATCAATATTTTGATGCATAACTCATTTCATAAAATCATGAATTTTCATAAATATTTAATGCATAAATATTTACATAAAATCATGAATTTTCATAATTTTATAATGACTTGGGTATGGAAAAGGGGGCTCCCAATGGAGGGGATACATGCGTAATACTTTTATAAAGGGCACGTCGTCTGTCGTACATACGTGTAAGGGTATGATCATGCTACTTACCTCGTAGCACTAATCTACTATTTTCGACACTTAATTGGTCACCTATAAAATAAGAATACAATTTGCATAAATTTCTAATTAAACATGTGATTTTATTTAAAATCTAAACTACTAAAATAGAGTATATTTCCTAAACCTAAATTCTTCCTAGCACTAAAATATTCTCACCAATTAGTCTTAGATAGGTATGGGTATTTTTGTAATTTAACCCATACACTTAATATTTCATGCTACAGGGCTCATGCATTGAAATAGGCTTACATGTACGAGAGACAATGGACATGAGCTTTGGCCGTGATCTGGTGGGAATGAGCAGTGACTGAAAGTGTGGGGCATGGTGGTGCTTCACAGTGGCTCAATACTGGGTAATAGAAGTTGGTAGTGACGAAGGCTCACTAGTTTGGTCATGGAGTCTTCACGGTGGTTCACGATTAGCGTTATGGGGGCGTGGCTTCCTCGTTCTGGTTCCTACTTACCGAAGGGAGACAAGGGGTTGTGGTGGTTTTATCAGTGGCTCAAGAGGTGTAGTCTCGGCATGGTGGTGTTTGAGTGTGGGGAGGTTGTAGGCATGGAGGAAAAGGACATGGCTAGTTTCGTTGCTGCTCTATTCTCGAGTGGTAAAATAGGGGCTTGCCGTATGGGGTTGTCTGTGGTTTACGGTGGACTAGGGTAGATTTGGGTGGTTCATCGTGGTGGTGTGGCAGAGCTTCCTGCAACACAAGGTGCAAGCAAGGGTTGGACTGGCTACTGCGACGTGGAGTTTACTTCGGGCTGGTTTTGTGCAGTGGTCCTATGGCAGAGTGGCTCTCGGCCTTTTTGTGGCACAACATTGCAATGGATGCCAGGAAGGGCTGGATTTGGATACTGCAACATGGGCGAGAAAGTTTTTAATGTGAGGTTGAGGTGTGGTGCATTGGTCATGTTTGGGGGCTTGGGTAGAACCGGTTGACCATGATGGGGAGGTGACGTGAGAGAGTCTGGCTTATGGACAGTTGCAGTTGTGGTTGAGGAAGGAGGTAGTCCGTTGTTGGGGCTGGTGCTCTGTGTGTGACGATTTGGTTCGGCAACCCTAGCTTCATGGGGAAGATAACGACATGTGCATGGAGTTACATGGGTATATATAGAAGGAAATTAGGTTCAAAAATTTTAAAGCGAAGGGCTCTAGAATTGTAATCCCTATTGAGAGGTAATTCTATTGAGATGTGAGTTCTAGTGGGAGTTTGAGGTGTGCATGGTTGTAGTTTATAGAGGGAATCAATTAGGGGTTTTATTATTAAGAGTAATCTAGAACGCTAATAGTGTTTGGAGTCTAACACTCAAGAGCTTGAAGTTTAAAAAAAAATAATGTAGCCTAACTCTAGGTTCAAATAAATATAACTTATATGAAGAAACAATCTGTCATGCTTTGTGGAGATGTGATGCAGCAGTGGATGTTTGGGCAAAGGGAAGCAGTCCAGTTCAGAAATGGTCATCAGAAGTGGTAGATTTTGGGATGGTTTGGAAGAAAATGATACAATTTCTGAGCATGGAAGATCTAGAACTGGTTTCTATTGTTTTGAGAAACATCTGGTTGAGGACAAATAGATTCATCTTTGAATCTTTGTTTAACAGTCCAGCAAACATCTTTATGTAGGCTAAAATAACAAGGGCTGATTTCAAAGAAGCCAACTGTGTTGAGAGCCAAAAAGGAAATCCTGCAATAAGAGAAGTGGAAAAATGGAGAAAGCCTAGAGAAGGGATGACGAAGTAAATTGGGATGCTGCCTTCATGAATGATAGTAAGAGGATGGGAGCTAGGATTGTTTGTCGAGATCAAGAGGGGGACATTCTATTCTCTGCTTGTATGACACAGTCAAGTGCTATGATAGCAAGCCAAGCAGAAGCTGTGGCCTTGTGGAAAACAATGAAGTTATGTGATGATTTACAGGTGGGAGAAGCTGAGCTAGAAGGTGATGCTTTATGCATTGTCAAAGCAGTTAATAGTAAAGATGAGAGTTGGGAATGGGGAGGCCAAATAATTAAAGACATAAGGGGGATGCTAAACAACAGACCCCAATGGTATGTTAATCATATACGAAGGGAGGCAAATAAGGCTGCAAATTACTTAGCAAAAATTGCTTTGATAATAGATGAAGACTTAGTTTGGATGGAAGATGGCCTTGAGAGTCTGTATAGTTTGATTTTACAAGACAAAATTGTAATTCGTTCTTCTTAATGAAATTCTGAGGTATGTTTTGATTAAAAAAAAAAAGAATATAACTTATCCGATAAACTATTTTATAGGTTTTAACTCATTTATTGAGTCTAATAAAATTATCCATAATTTATCCCTAATAATATAAGATCTGGTTGTTACATATATAATTCAATTGGTTCAAATGGTTATGTATTTTACATTTGAATGTTGAGATAAGAGTTTGAACCAAATTTGTGCCGGGAAGTTTTATACAATTTTGGTGGGGGAGGGTTGCAAATAGTTTGAACGTATGTTTCTCGTTTGAACTAAGTTTGAGACTATTTGACGATATGGTATTTTCCATTCGAATTTTGAGATAATAGTTCGACTGATATTTTTTACAGGAGGTATATAGAATTCTAACGGATATGATTGATATCTCATTTAAATGTTAATTTTATGTTCAAATAGAGTTATAAACCGTTCGAATGCTCCAAAGATTTATTCATATTGTGATAAAAAAAATTAAAATAACCGTTGTTATAGAAATTTATTGAAAGACATTAATTTTTTTTTAAAAATAATCATTATCTAAGTTTATTAATCTTCATTTCTAAAAGTAGAAAAATTTTCCTACACAGGTTTATTATTTATGGTTAATTAAAATATGTGACACCTTCATCCTCCACTTGGGATAGAATGGAGACTTGGAGCGTCAAGACATATAGGTAGTGCCTTACTTAGAAAGGTCCAATCAGTAAGGCATAACTTCAAACATAAACTGGGAGATAGAATCTCTTCATTACAGACAACTCTTCATAGTGATTTCATAAAAAATAACTTAAACCATTTCTCTAAGCCTTTTCATGGTAATAATCAAGACCATCTCTACAAATATCACAATCAATTCCAACTTGCGGTCAAGGTCGGGCTCATCGTCAATCATCCATATCCAGGGGTTGGAGTTAATCACCATGTTGATCGTCAAAGTTTGGTCCTGCTACAACTTTTACCATTCCAGTGGAATGGTAGTTGGGACTACCATAGTGAGTTTCCTTGAAATCTTAGTTAGTTAAATAACCAACGTACATAGAGATAAGATATGCATGATAGATTATAAACATGAGATATTTGCATGATATGCAAAAAACTGTATATACCGTCCATCCAAGTTCCTCAACATCTTTGAAAAATCTTTAGTGCACATTTCTTACATAGAACATCTTTTTAAAACATACTTCTTATTATTAGAGTTATCATTGCAAATCATAAGGTAACATCACAATTCCCCATTTGTACTGTGAGTGCCTGCAGTGACCCTACCACAACTCAATTTGAGACTACGTCATCAGAGCTGCACATATATATCTTTCAATTCATTGATTTAAACATTTCATCATAACATATGCAACCACCAACATTAGATGCCATATAGGTCTTCGCTCCAAAGTTCTTTACAGACATTCTATTCAAAGTCAGCTGACTGCTCATCGTCAATTTAGGAGTTACCACTCCATTTTTACTCACTCTAGAATAAATAGAGGAGTTCCACTAGGATATTTCCTCATTCTCGCATTAGATCGTGATAAAACATTTTCATGCTATGCTTTTCATGACATATATTCACTTCGTAACATGCTGTGTACTTCATGCTTAAAAAGACACTTTCATGAACCAAGCTAAAACAATATTATCTCATGCTTTGTACAAAAGTAACACAACATATGTCAGGTATGCAAGTAGCTAAATGCTCAATGATGTATAATATAACATTTCATGATCAAAATAACATTCATAACAAGAATGTGGTATTTATACAAGAATCATAGATAAATTATCCAAGAGTAAGTTAGAAGCTAACTTACAAACCTCCTAAGTTCAAAATATCATAGCGGCTGAAATAAAATATGTATTAGGGTTAGGAATCATAAAATTTCCAAAATTTAACATACTAAAAATTAGTATTTGCAAAATTTCCCCTAGCTTCTGTAAATTTCTATTTGGGCCTTAAACTTTCATTATTTGTATTTTGGCCCCAAATTCTACCAAATTACTCATACCTCCTATAATCCATATTCTTATTCCATATATGACCTTAAAATTTCATGAATCAAACATCTACTATGAGAAATCCATCCAACCCGTGACACGCTTATCGCTCAATTTCACTACATGTGATTTTTAGCCTATAATCCCAATGAACTCTTTATAACCGAATGTTAACACAAAACCAAACATTGGATCTGAACTTATTAACATGCTAATAACTAAGATTTAAGCCACATGGAATCATATCAACATCCACGTGACGAACAAAATCAGAACATCATGACATCACCAAAATCGAGTACCAAGCATGATGCATCTCATTTATCTTTAACATATGAACTCTTATAGATCTAAACAAATCATGCATTCTAACTTTTAACATGATGATATTACGATTCTATATGCTTATGACACATGCTTTGGGAAACTTAATTATGATATCACAAGATAACCTCCAAACAAGTGAAAACCGAAACATGCTAGATGATCAACCCAAGATATAGATTTATAAATCTATCATGACATGTTGTTTTCCTCAAATAAAAATATTCAATCAATTAAACAAGACATTAGCTAAGCTTAGGCATGATATCAAGATATGTTATGACTAAAATTTCTGTGAGACCCTAGAAATTTAGTGTGTTTGACGTCGTTTTGGCTTGTAGGGTGAAAAACCCTAATTGTTTCTGCTAGCAACACATTCTCTTTTTCTTTCCTCTCTTTTTTCTTCATTCTTGTTCCTCCTTCCTCCTCCCGTAGCCCATGACCTGTAGCGCTGTCCCCATCGCCAGTCAGCCCTTGCAACGCGTGCATCGAGCATAGACCTCCACAGTCAACTACCCCACCTTTCTTCTTCTCCAATCTGAGCGCTCATTTTCTCTAGTCTTCCCCCACTCCCTTTGCTCCCAAGCTTGCATCGACCATGGTGAAGCCTTGCCATCACCCAAGCCACTCATCACACGCCACACGTGCGATGCTCATGGAGCCCGTGCTGCCCTACACGCCCAATCGCAGTTGTGGCTGCGATCGAGAACCTCCCCTCAATCGGCTTCTTCCCCTCTAAAAAATGTGTTCTAGTGTTTCCCCACCCTTTTATCTGCATTCTGAAACCCTTAGGGTCAATTTTTCCCTAACGCCGCTATGCACCGCCGTGTGCTGCCACACTTACCTGTCTTTTAGTGGCCACGCAACCACCCTCGTGTACCCCACTTCCCTTTTCTATCGTTCCCTTCCCTAGGTTCCACCCAACCCATGAGCTAAAGCTCACTCAGCCACTATCCCGCCATGCTCCGCCGCACCCTACTACGAAAATCCTCACCTTCACCCACTAGCATGTCAGATCTACCATCCTTGTTGAAAGAAACCCATTTTAACCCCTCTATTAAATCTGTTCACCACTGCCACTGCCTACCACCACTGATGCGCTATGCTCTGCCACTCCAGACTCCATAACAGTATGCCTTTATACCTCTTGCCTTGTGTTTCATTTTATCGAATGACTAGTTTTTTATTTAACTAACTTTGTTCGTCCGCACAATGATGTGCGCTCTTATTCTATTGCAAAACCCCATAAACCATTACGTGCAATCAACTAGAATATTTGCCTTCAACATTGTAAGTAACTTTCCAGCATGACCCTTGAATTTCTAAGGTGAAATTATCATTAACTTTGTTGCAGTCTGGTTGTGTTTGAGAAGGGCCTTGGCCCAAGGATGTGTTGGGCCAAGGGCCTGATGGAGGATTGATGGAGGATGGGAAACGCGTGTATTTGGGATTTATGAAATTGTGGATTTGTGACTGCTATGTTGTTGTGTCTGACTGTTGTGTGCTATGCCATGCCATCCAATAAGCTGCTTATCATATATCTGCATATTACTATTATTAATTACTAGGAGTGGCTGTAATTTAATGATTTTTAGGAAGGTGGTCAAAATGGCTATTTTAAGTAGTTGCTTTCATAGCTACTGAACATGTTTGCTTGTACAATTTCATGCTTGAATCTCTTGGTTGTTGTTCTATTGATTTATTTACTGAGATTACGAAATCTCATTGTGGTATTTCTACCTACAGTTCCATTTTATGGAATCGTAGACTTTGATGCAGAGGAGGGGTATGAGTAGGAGGGACTAGCCCCACTTGAGGAGTGATGGCCCAGTGCTTTTCACATTTTTTGTTGTTAGACCTTTGTTTTCCTTTCCTTTATTTCAGTCAGATGACTGTATTAACATCTTGGAGGACTTTATTTCGGGTTGTATTGCTGTTAAACTTTCAAGTACTTAGTTTCTGACTGCCTTATACTTTTTTGCTGGGATTTTTATGTTGTACACATTTTGCATGTTTGTACACACAATTGCACAATGCGATGGGTGTATGATCTGTGTGGTTATCATCCCAGTGTCACGACATCCACAATTTCATATCAAAATAATTTATTTATGAAGTACTCTAAATCTGAACCGAAACATGTTTTCCAAAGATTAAAATCATATAACTCAATCCAAATCTCATTCTTATACCATAAATCAAAGGCTAACATGTGATTCTAATTTCCAGTATAAGGGTATGGTAGAGTTACTCACCAATCTGTGGCATATGGAGCTCTCAAGATTAAACTCACTCCAAGGACTTCACTCTCACCTCTTGGTTTCACTCTTCTTAAAGCTATGGGTGTTTTGCTCAAAAGAAAGCTAAGGAAATGCTTGAGAATGGTGTGGGAGGAATTGAAGGAGGGGGAGTGCTATTTGTTGTGCTTGAGTGATGAAGCAAGAGGTGCAAGTGGGTGAAGTGGTGCATGGTTTGGCTTAAGTGTAATGAAGGTGATTGGCGTTCACTCCCGGTGGAGTGCATGCTTGAGTTTCCATATCTATACAATTAAACAAATCACACTATTGACTCATGGACAAGGACCAAAGGAGGGTGATAGGTGCAGGGTCTTAGTGGTTTTGGAATTTGGGACAAAAGTCAAAGAATTTCCTAAGAGAAACCAAGTGCAGGCCGAAGATTTTGCTCTCCAAACTTGTCCTGTTTTTGTTCAGCTCGTCTTATCAATGTGGCAAGCTCTTGATCAATATTACACAATGTTTGAGTAGCTTTTCCAAAGGATTATTGAAGCATGAATGTTGGACACTTAGTGTTAGTTGTGTTGCAAAAGACAGGGAGTTGAATGGAGAAGGGTTCAGTTGAGAGTTTTACACATGGTTTCCTTCCAATGTGTCCATTGGTTTTTCGTCATTGCTACGGTTTGTTCTTAGTGTAACATGAGTGTGATTTGATGACATGTTTCTAGACCTACATGTTTTGCTATAGGTGTTTGAAGAGGACTAGATTTGTTGAAGAAAGGTGCAGTTCGGTATAAACATATTCCATTTCCAAGGTGAAATAGTTTGGTTTTTGGAGTGACTATGAGAGCTATTCTTGGCTTCATCTTAGGCCTGAATTTTCAGAGTTAGGTAGAATGAGAGTGGGTTAATCAAGTGCATAAAATCAGTTGATGAGATTGTTGAAAGAACAAGGTTTTGTTGGCTTGTTCTTGGAGCGAATCGGTTTGCACCTAGTGCATCCGATTGGTGGGATTTCTTGGCATTGACATGCCTCCACGCTTCATGACATGAGCTGTAATTTATTTACCATTCTAAATCTATGGAAGATTGATCCAAATCAAAGGAAGAAGATGAAAATTTGCAAAAAAATAATGCAGAAAAAAAGCTAGAAGAAATCGACATGATGGATGGTCAAAGTTACTATTTCATGGCATGGTGAAAGGGTTTGAAAATGAAAGCTTGAAGTCACGATGGAGGTTTGCAAAAGAATGAAAACTATTTACTATATGGTGGTATTTACTATTTGAATAGTGATAAGAATCCTAGGCTTATACTCCAAGTGGTGTAATCTCATTGGGCCCTAAGATTTTGATTGAGCTAAACCTTAATGTGGGCCTCGAAATGGGCCTCCCCTTGGGCCTCATGTCTAGTTTTTGTTGGGTCCCTCTTTGGACCTCAATAGCTTACTAAGTTGGGCCTTAACCTTAGGTCTCACATTAGGCCATGTCTTGAACCCTTCTTCGGCCTTCTATCTTCTCAAGCTTGGGCCCTCACTTTAACCAACTTTTGGGCCTTCTTCATATCCAACTATCCTTCATTGCTTGTTATGAATCAATTACCAAGCCCATTAAGGTGGCAAGTCTTCTTCATGCCACTTGTCATCCTTCAAATGGCCTCTTGGAAACCCATTTTCAGGAAACTTTTAATTCCTTTAGAAATCTCTAAACATCCTAATTAGAGCAATGGTGGAATTTACTTTGCCAAATTATGATCCAAAAGCTCACTTTTCTTAAGGATCATAACTTCCACTTGACTAAGGTCATGGGTTATCATTGTCAAATTCTCAATATTTGACAATAGTACTATTGTGAGTTACATAACTCTTGGAGAGGTGTTACAAAATAGATCATATATGTCATCCTAGAAAAGTAATATAATTAATTGAAAATATAAGTTAATATTTTTTAATGTTAAATAACAATTTGGAAATAAATTTTTTAGATTTGTGATATCCCTAAATGATAAGAAAGTAAAAAAAAAATATATTTTTAATGAACAAACAAGCTATATATATGTAATAAAAACTATTCAAAAGTGACAATGTTCGGGACAAAATAAATGTTTGACACAAAATAAAACTACATGGATAGATTCATGAGGTTCTCCAGCATCATAGACATGCGTCCCTCCATTTCTTTCGGTAGAGTAATGATGGGCGCATTGATCCTCTCCATGTCTTAGATCAAAAGTATGAGATACTCCTTCAAGAAGGATTACATCTCCCTAGTACTAGTCCCTGCAACCTATGTAGCAGCACCGACATCTATAGTAGCTAGATCACGCTTAGTGCCACTGTGTGCCGCCGCAACATTAATACGAGTCTTCTTCAAGTGGCCCTCACTCTTGCTGAAAGTGATCTTCTTAGTAGTCCGATCTATGGTTGCCTTCGCTCTCTCAAAAGCACATTCACCCCTAATTTAACTAGGAGATTGGAGATCATTAATGGATATGGTAGAGTACCTCTAGTCAAATATCGTGACTAAGATCTGATGTGGATAAGGAAGAATAGAGCTAGATCTATTGGCTCTCCTCATGTTATCCATAACATTAATCGAGCCCGATCCATGCCAAGACCTGTGTTGTATTTTCTTGGATCAATATTGTGTTAGACAATCAACTGCGACATGCAAAAGAAGGCTTGGCAATCAACCTATTTGATCACATTGTTGCCATCATATGGAGGAGCTGAATCATCTAGCAATAACTGACAAACCTCATTGTCTACTAGACCATCATCTGTTGGAGCCTAATCCTTGATATCACAGTCACCATCTGTCCCTACACCCAGTGGCAATGTAGGGTATGCACCTATCTCACGTGGGATCTTGAGAAACGTAATACTGACTCCCCGAATATCAAAAGTAAGGAGTCGTCATCAACTCCCATCTATGATATAGCCTAATAGAAGTCTCCGACCATATTTGGATTGGCTATCCCCTTTTGCTCACAGAATGGACCCCATCCTCTATTGTTGATTATGGATGGCAAGCTCCTTCCCTCCAAAACAAAATTGCAAAAGTCATCTAATATGATCTCTCACTCAAAAAATATGGGCCATCTGGTATGACTAGCCATGTTGCTAGGTTGCCCCTCCCTTCCATGTTTTCTCCCAACATATGCCATGAAAATTCACAATTTAGAAAAGAAAACAATAATAATTTACCAATAAATCTAATAAATTAACTACGTAATCATGTTATATTGAGTTGCGCTTGAATAGAAACAAATATTGTTCTAACATAAATGTAACCTATTTGACTGTAAAGTGATAACATTAGAACACGTATTAGGCTTTGTTCGAACAGTACGAGTCCATTCGAACAGATAGATATTTAGTTTGAAGAGCATCTCCTATGGGCAATTTCCAAGGGTAGCACATACCGTTTGAGCTATTATTTTTATATGTTCCAATTGAACCAAACCGTTCAAATGACACATAGTATGTGTTAGACTGTTATCACTTTGCGTTCGAGTAGGTTAGATTTATGTTCGAACAATCATCTAATCTTAAGTTAATTCTTTTTGTTCGAATGGGAGTTTTCACGTTCAAATGAAAAGAATTGCTATTTGGCAAAAATCATTCAAACATATTGAAATCCATTCTAACAAACAAACCTCAGATAATTCAAACGGGTGGTCACACGTTCGAATTGAAAGAGTAGTTGTTTGGCAATTCAAATAGATTTGAAGCCGTTCAAATGAACAAACCTCAGATAGTTCGAACAGGTGGTGTCACATTCGAAATGAAAGAATTGTTGTTTGGCAAAAATCATTTGAACAAATTGAAATCCATTTGAACAAACAAACCACATACAGTTCCGAAAGGGAGCTCACACTTTCGAACTGAAAGAATTGCTGTTTGAAAATTCGAACAGCTTTGAAGCCATTCAAACGAACAAACCTTAGACAATTTGAACGGGTGTTGTCACGTTCAAATTGAAAGAAGTGTTATTTAGCAAAAACCATTCAAACAACTTCAAAGTGGTTTGAATGAACAAGACTCAACCATAGACATCCATGGCTGAGTCAACTCAAAATTGAATAAAAATCAGCAATTCGTCAAGAGTCGTTAGGTTTTAAACATAAAAACTTCAATGGAACGAAGCCCACAACACAATCCATCATTTCCACGGCCAAACTTTGTGTGTGGCTACCAGAAAATTTGAAAAATGGGTGGGATCTTGTTCAAAATTTCAAACCCCATTTTCAACACCCAACCAACATTTACCAAGCCTATTTACTACGTAGAATGAAGGGATGATGATTGTTACCTATTAAACGGCAGGCTTTGGTGTGACGACAAAGTCTTTTCTAGGCTTTTTGAGTATTTTATTTAAATTATTAGATAAGCCCATGAAAGTTTCGGCCTTCATAGGAAATTAGGGTTTGAAACCCAATGGATCTAGGGCTCACGCCCAACTTGAGTTTTAGAATGCCACATGTCACCCAATGGAGCTTAAGTCTAAGACTTGATGAATCTAGATGGAGTTGAGGGAAGAGAGGTGAGAGAAAATCTAGGGTTTTGGCCTTGCATGCCTACCATGGAAGATCACTCGCCCTCTTGCTACGTGTCATGCATGCAAAAAGGCTTGTTTGTAGGAAGAAGCCTTGTGACACTTGTCATCATAGGGGAGAGCTTATAGAAGGAAGATGAAGATAGATGAGAAGTTGGAAAATTGGTGGGAAGCCCGAAAGGGCATGCACGACAACCATGAGAAAAAGGGAGATTTACTTTTTGCCATGTGTCATACATGCAAAAAGTAGGTGAAATGTTTTGTCTTCGGAAAGGGCAAAGTCATACTTGGGAAGAGAAGGCCTACACGCCTAGGAGGATTATAGAAGAATCTTGTGTGAGACACACTTTAGATGGATGGCTAGGGCAAGGGAGTTTGTGCATTTTTTGACCAATCACATGCTTGTCCAAAGTTTTGGTGAAAGAAGATCTTCTTGGGAAGAACAAGGTTTCGGTAGCCACCATGCGCCCACACACTCCTCACATGCCACTTGGCACACATGTACACAAGTAAGAGGTTGAGGAAGATTTTTAGCTAGACAAAGACCATTTAGCCACAAGGTTCATTGAACCAAGACATAAGGAGAAGGAGCAAAATGGGAAGGAGGTTTCGGTATCGAGGAAGGAGGCGCCACTTGTCTAAAAAGATCCCATTGTGTTTTCAATGAAATCAAATGATGAGAAAGAAGGAAGAAGCCTTAGGGTGGGATGCCACTTGGCATCCATGCAATGAACTTTGGCTTGTGTAAGAAGCTTTTGTGTCTATAAAAGGGAAGGGAACCGAAAAGCCTAGGTCTTTTACTCATTTTGTGAATTTCTCTTGAAGTGTTCGGCCACCACCTTTCTCTCCAACTTTCCACCATATCCTCATCATCCAAACACTCTCCACATTATTATTTTCTCACCCAAACATCATTTTGAGGGTAAGCAAAGCTAGAAGATACTTCCAAAAGGAGATTCATAGAAGGTATGAAGCCAAAATCACCCTTCAAACACACATGCACACACATTTGAGCTAGATGAAGTTAGCTCATTGTTTTGAAAAGTTTTCCACATGAACACACATCTAAATACACATGGCTAGATTAGGATTTTTCTTCAAGCAAGGTGGACTCGACCGTACTTGCTTTAAGCTCATAAGCATGATATTTTGATGAAAGGGGGCCACGACCTTAGTGTTTATTTGACATAGGGTTTTTAGTTTATGCAAGGAATTATAAGTCCAAATATTGGAAGTCTTTTTCTTGAAAAAGAATGTCAAGAGCACAACACTCACTTACATGGGTTAGAGTTTTGAAAAACTGAACCTAATGATTGTTATATATTTTCAGCTTGCTCACTTGCGTATTGCCAATTTTTGTAAGTAAACTTCTAACTTGTAGTTGGATATTTTATGTACATATCATGTGAACTTGTTGATTGTTCGGTTTTATGTGAATGTTTGTGATATTGATGTTAGCTCCATGTGTTATGATCTCTTCTTTGCGTGACTATCTAATGTATGAATAGAATGGCCTATAGAATTTATTCATGTTATGAAAATGGAATAAGAAGTCATCTTAGGGTTCAGATTGCATAATGTTTAACTTGTATATGAATATTAGCTATTTGACTGAATCTTTTATGGGATTAAGTTCATGAAAATACTTGTCCTTTATAAGTATGATCACTAGCACATTTCAGCCATGCATGGATGTTTGTTAATAAAATTCTATTCAACACATTAGAAGATTCCAATTTCATAAAAGTCGATGGAATGCATGTTTAAAGTTTAAGGGTCTCGGCTATGACCTTGGATGAGGTATGATCATTTTGTGATTGAAGTTTTAATGACTTGAGACCAATTCTTAGAAGTACTAGGGTTTGTATGTTTCTACCACTACATGGAAAGTATTGAATGTTTGTTTATTATTTGATATTCAATGCCTTAGAGTTTTTATAAAGGAACATGGTCGCATGTTCTAATATTTTCAAGTCGAAACACGAAATGTACATGGATTTGCATGTTTGTATGTCATATGGCTATGATGAAGCATTCAACATTGCATGTGTCTCATGAAAGTTCTAAGGTTTATAGTCATGTCACATGCATTAGGATTGTGAAAATCTTTTGAAAAGAAACAGAGTCTTTTTAAATTTTTTGTCACAATCCCAAGGGACAAGACGAGGAAATGTCCTAGTGCAACTCCCCTGTCTGCTCAGGAGTGACTAAAATGGAGTGGTAACCCCTGGGTTGACGAAATACAGTCCATGGACCTCGAATAGCTGCTAAAAGAAAAGGATATCAGACTGGGGTTGCACCTAAAGCTAGTGGGTGCCCTATAGTAAAGGCAAAAAGCAATCTGCCATAATACGAAAGATTAAAAGTAAGTCATAGTCACCTTGGTCAAAGTGGCCAATGGTTGATGCGGTAACTAGCGGGGAACACACGATACATAGGGAAGCCGTGAGGTATCCACTTATATGTAACAGTCAAGGAAGGCCTCTAGCTCAAAGTTATGTTACATGAACAAGAACCGTACTCACAAGTATGTTAATGAATAAGTATGAAAATAATGAAAAGATGTTTTATGAAAGTTATGAAGAACAGGATGTCTTTTTGAAAAGTTAAATGCATAAGTAAAATTTCATGTCCATGCATTCATTGGTAAGTTATGTATATATGCTTACGATATTTGTTACATGTTATTTGCTTACTTATTCAGATTTCTCAAAATCTCACTGTTGCAATTTTCACTATCACTACTCTATTTGGAATGGTAGAAGATGTGGCAAGAACCCAAGAGGATACAAATGGGGAAACGCAAGAGACCAGTTCCCCAAAAGTCTAAGGAGTCTCCAGAGAGATGTGAGGTCTCTCAGGAGTCATCACTTTTAGGAACGTTGGCACGTGCCGACGAATTCAACACAGAGGTGTTGCATATTTTTGAGTAACTAACGAGGATTCTAAACTAGCACAAGCCCTAGTAGGATTAGCCTTATGATAAGACCTATGTTATGGGACCCTTTTGGGAAATGACTCTCTTTTTGATAACTTGATGTATTGGTCCCGTATTTTAGGAGTCTCTTTTGAGAATATTTAACTATTTTGATGACTCTTATGGATTTGAAACATTGGGAATTTTTGTGCTTCGATATCATGCTTATTGTCCTATTACTTGACCTAAGTTGACTTTCCGCTACAATATATTACATACTGTTAGTTATCATTAGGTGCATTGCATCTTATCTATCATGTACGAGATGTGGCGCCCCCAATCCCCCTTATATAAATACACAGGGATTGAGACGCCAGGATGGTGACAACACGGTCACACATCCCAACGAAGTGCCAGTGTGTGTACATGCAACAGTGTACAAATATAATAACGCAGCGGATAGTCAACTAAGTACCAGAATTTAAATACAAATATTTAAAACAATTTATCTTTAAAAAAATTATACAGTCATCCCAAATATAATACAAAAGGTGAATACATAAACTGATAAAAACACATAACTCACTAAACAGGAGCAATCCCAGATCACTCCTCCAACGGAGCCAAGCTAAGGCTCGTCATCATCGTCTGCATCAAAATCTGCGATACCATAAAATGGTACCACAGGTAAGTATAAACCAAACAACTCTCGGGATAAAAATACATTAATGCAACCAACAATATAGCAAAATACAGTTAGCCATAAAATACCATTTTTTCCCAGAAAAATGATTATTTCCAACACACGCCAAAAATCCCATTTTGGCCCAAAATATCCGTAACACATTTTCCCATAAAATGATTCACACAAACAATCCAATTATCGGACACTGTAGGCGGGAATCGCAGGCGGGACTCTACCACCGTCCCTGCTTACCACCATCCCTACCGCGTGCACCGTAGGCGGGAATCACAGGCGGGACACAACCACCATCCCTGCTTACCACCATCCCTAACGCGTGCACCGTAGGCGGGAATCACAGGCGGGACTCTACCACCATCCCTGCTTACCACCATCCCTACAGTTCCTTTACACACAATAATTACTTAACAGAGCACTGTAGGCGGGAATCACAGGCGGGACACAACCACCATCCCTGCTTACCACCATCCCTACAGTCTCTTTTCCTTTTACTCACATGAAAATCCAAATCCAATAAATACATAAACATGTATGCAATACACGAAAACCCAGTTTTCTTTACAAACATGATCATGCATGCAATATGCGATGTACGTGAACAAGTCATAACCAACAACCACAATTCACAATGCAAACAAACACAACTCCGTCCACAATCCATCCAACCCCCGAAACTCCTCGGACTCAGTCCGGCAAAACAACCCAATTCACAGATAATATGCGTTAGTGCAAAAATATATTTAAATCACGAAAGTTCTTTAAGGAAAATACTTACAGTGCAATATAATAATTTCCGGAGGATCTCGAAGTTGCAAGCGGTGATTTCTGAGCAACACCACAGTGTAAAATACACTGTGGCCGCGGGTCACAATTACCAACTTTTCAACGAGGACAAACGAAGACCCAAGATTGATAGGGTAGGGCCTAGGGAGGTCGGTGAAGCCAATGGTGGCGGTGGTTTGCCGTGGGTGGCGGCGGAATGGGCGGTAGAAGACCAAAATGCCCAAATCGGAAATGTAGTTGGTGGAGCTTCACCGGTGACGGATCGGAGGTGGGGTTGGGTCCAATGGGTTGCCAAGAGGTCGGGGATGAAGTGGTAGGAAGATGGTGGCCAATGGTGGTGCGACGGCGGCGCAACGGCGGAAGGAGTGCCGCGGCTTCGAAGAGCTACTGGTGGTTAACGGCGGCACGGATGGAGGTGAGATTGGTGGGGTGAGGTCGCCGGCAGCTGGGGAAGCTAATGGGCTGGGCGGTGAGGGCCACCGCCGGCTCACGGCGGCGCTGGCGTGAAGGTGGGCCGCGGCTTCGTGGGGGGCGTGTGGGCTACCGGCGGCGAGGTAGGGGCTGAGGTTTGGGAGGTGAGGTCGCCGGAGGGAGGGGAAGCTGGTCGGCTGGGCGGTGTCGCGCACGGCGGCGCGACGGCGGCGGGCTGGGCTGTGAGGAAGAACGGACGGAGAGAGAGGGAGGGAGAGGGAGTGCGCGGGAAGGAGAGGAAAATAAGGAAGAAAAGAAAAGAAAGAAAAGAAAAAGGAAGGAAAGAAAAAATGGAGGAAAAAAAATGAGGTCCAATCCTCATAACTTGGGTCACAAAAAAGATCCAACGGAGACAATTTTAAAATCACAAGTTAAATAAAATAATTTAAACGTAATGGTAAAGTCAAATTGAAATAATTAAATCCCACAGTAATTAATTTAAATATTAAAAGCAATTTAAATGCATAACAATAAATAAATATTTAGAAAGCACATAAAATTAATTTTCACCAAATTAAAATCATAGAAATAAACTTACTAAAAATTCAACCAATTTTAAAATAAGAGGATAAATTTTTGAACAATCAAAAATAATCCTTCAGTAAAAAAATACACTGAAATACGGGGCGTTACATCCTCCCCCCCTTAAAATAAAATTTCGTCCTCGAAATTTGTAGGGCCAATCATCATTCTAAAGCAGGATACCAAATACGACCAGAACACTCTTAAGAAAATCACACAACCTCCAACACCCAACGGGCATGGATACAACTTGCATAACTTTCCAAAACCCAAGAATAAACCACACATGGCATCCATTACGAAAGGTAAGATTAGACCCATACCTGCCGTAACTCCAGCGTCCTGAGTCCCTGGAATCTCGTCGCCAGCACTACCAGGAGTCACTGCATACACCCGAGCCTGAACTAGTTGCCTCTGATTAGTCCTACCACCGCGATGACCATCCTGATTCCCTTGGGTCCAATTAGGGCACTCACGAGCAAAGTGTCCTGTCTGACCACACTCAAAGCACTGGTTCCAACCCTGACGACACTCGCCCTCGTGGGCTCTATTACATCTACCACAAACTGGAGCTCGACCCCCAATACGTGTACCGGAAGCTGCCTGCGCTCTGGCCCCGATCCTTTGCACAAACTTCTGTGGCGACCCGGAGCTGCTCCCTTCACCATCAACGTTCAGTCGCTTCTTACCCGGAGGGGAATCTACCACAGCACCTCGCTCTCGCTCAGCAATTGAGGCCACATTGACCAACCTCTGAAAGTTCTGGATTTCCAAGCATGCGACCTGCCTGCGGATTTGAGGGCGCAACCCTTCTTGGAAACGTTCAGCCCGCATCTCTTCCGTAGCAATGAGGTGAGGAGCAAACCGCCCAAGCTCCATAAATTTCCTTGCATACTGCTCGACAGTCATGTCTCCTTGAACCAAATTATTGAAATCCCGAGCCAATTGCCGTCTCACCGAAACAGGAAAGAATCGATCATCAAATTCTTTCTTAAAACGCTGCCAAGACACAGCAGCCAAGGATCCCAACTCCATCTCTAAAAGTGACCGCTTGGTCTCCCACCAATTCGCCGCTTCACCTTGCAGCATATAACTCCCATATAATACCCTCTGGGCCTCAGTGCATCCACAGACTTCAAACGTTCTTTCCAGATCTTGAATCCACCTTCTAGCCCGTAATGGATCCTCTTCACCAGAAAAAGCAGGGGTCCTATGCGCTAAGAAGCGCTCATAGGTGCACCCGGCCTGCATCGCCCTGTACTGCTCTCCTTGCTGCGGACGAAAATTCTGCTGAAGAAACTCCGTCATCCTATTCAACGCCCTCGCCATGGCATAATTTCCATCACCCCTCGGTAATTCATCCTCGGGCTCATTAGCTTGCCTTCTTGGTCGTACCATTTTCCTGCCATAGCGTAACCCTTAACCCCACTATCAGTTTAAAACAAACTAAAAAAATACAATTATAGTAAAATAAATTAAAATACAACCATATCACATAAAATAAAATAAAATAAAATAAAACCAACAAAATAAAATATCATAAGATAAAAGGAATAAAACAAATGAAATAGTACACAAGAAAATAATTGAAACAAGTAAAATTGCCTGCCAAATAATAAAATAACTAAATAAACTAAAATAACAAAAATAAGATAAATAACAAACAATTAACGTACAATTAAAATAAATAAATTAAAATAATGTACTCCCAACAAAATAATTTCAAATCAAAATTTTAAAATTTTCTGGTACTACACCTATGGGACATGTGGTTTTACCCAGAGCCGAACTGCTCTGATACCACCTGTGGCGCCCCCAATCCCCCTTATATAAATACACAGGGATTGAGACGCCAGGATGGTGACAACACGGTCACACATCCCAACGAAGTGCCAGTGTGTGTACATGCAACAGTGTACAAATATAATAACGCAGCGGATAGTCAACTAAGTACCAGAATTTAAATACAAATATTTAAAACAATTTATCTTTAAAAAAATTATACAGTCATCCCAAATATAATACAAAAGGTGAATACATAAACTGATAAAAACACATAACTCACTAAACAGGAGCAATCCCAGATCACTCCTCCAACGGAGCCAAGCTAAGGCTCGTCATCATCGTCTGCATCAAAATCTGCGATACCATAAAATGGTACCACAGGTAAGTATAAACCAAACAACTCTCGGGATAAAAATACATTAATGCAACCAACAATATAGCAAAATACAGTTAGCCATAAAATACCATTTTTTCCCAGAAAAATGATTATTTCCAACACACGCCAAAAATCCCATTTTGGCCCAAAATATCCGTAACACATTTTCCCATAAAATGATTCACACAAACAATCCAATTATCGGACACTGTAGGCGGGAATCGCAGGCGGGACTCTACCACCGTCCCTGCTTACCACCATCCCTACCGCGTGCACCGTAGGCGGGAATCACAGGCGGGACACAACCACCATCCCTGCTTACCACCATCCCTAACGCGTGCACCGTAGGCGGGAATCACAGGCGGGACTCTACCACCATCCCTGCTTACCACCATCCCTACAGTTCCTTTACACACAATAATTACTTAACAGAGCACTGTAGGCGGGAATCACAGGCGGGACACAACCACCATCCCTGCTTACCACCATCCCTACAGTCTCTTTTCCTTTTACTCACATGAAAATCCAAATCCAATAAATACATAAACATGTATGCAATACACGAAAACCCAGTTTTCTTTACAAACATGATCATGCATGCAATATGCGATGTACGTGAACAAGTCATAACCAACAACCACAATTCACAATGCAAACAAACACAACTCCGTCCACAATCCATCCAACCCCCGAAACTCCTCGGACTCAGTCCGGCAAAACAACCCAATTCACAGATAATATGCGTTAGTGCAAAAATATATTTAAATCACGAAAGTTCTTTAAGGAAAATACTTACAGTGCAATATAATAATTTCCGGAGGATCTCGAAGTTGCAAGCGGTGATTTCTGAGCAACACCACAGTGTAAAATACACTGTGGCCGCGGGTCACAATTACCAACTTTTCAACGAGGACAAACGAAGACCCAAGATTGATAGGGTAGGGCCTAGGGAGGTCGGTGAAGCCAATGGTGGCGGTGGTTTGCCGTGGGTGGCGGCGGAATGGGCGGTAGAAGACCAAAATGCCCAAATCGGAAATGTAGTTGGTGGAGCTTCACCGGTGACGGATCGGAGGTGGGGTTGGGTCCAATGGGTTGCCAAGAGGTCGGGGATGAAGTGGTAGGAAGATGGTGGCCAATGGTGGTGCGACGGCGGCGCAACGGCGGAAGGAGTGCCGCGGCTTCGAAGAGCTACTGGTGGTTAACGGCGGCACGGATGGAGGTGAGATTGGTGGGGTGAGGTCGCCGGCAGCTGGGGAAGCTAATGGGCTGGGCGGTGAGGGCCACCGCCGGCTCACGGCGGCGCTGGCGTGAAGGTGGGCCGCGGCTTCGTGGGGGGCGTGTGGGCTACCGGCGGCGAGGTAGGGGCTGAGGTTTGGGAGGTGAGGTCGCCGGAGGGAGGGGAAGCTGGTCGGCTGGGCGGTGTCGCGCACGGCGGCGCGACGGCGGCGGGCTGGGCTGTGAGGAAGAACGGACGGAGAGAGAGGGAGGGAGAGGGAGTGCGCGGGAAGGAGAGGAAAATAAGGAAGAAAAGAAAAGAAAGAAAAGAAAAAGGAAGGAAAGAAAAAATGGAGGAAAAAAAATGAGGTCCAATCCTCATAACTTGGGTCACAAAAAAGATCCAACGGAGACAATTTTAAAATCACAAGTTAAATAAAATAATTTAAACGTAATGGTAAAGTCAAATTGAAATAATTAAATCCCACAGTAATTAATTTAAATATTAAAAGCAATTTAAATGCATAACAATAAATAAATATTTAGAAAGCACATAAAATTAATTTTCACCAAATTAAAATCATAGAAATAAACTTACTAAAAATTCAACCAATTTTAAAATAAGAGGATAAATTTTTGAACAATCAAAAATAATCCTTCAGTAAAAAAATACACTGAAATACGGGGCGTTACAGGTATGTAGTCTTGTGTTACATGTCCCGACGCTTCAGTTTCCGTCAAGTCCCAAGCGGGGGTTAAGAGCGTCACAAGTTAGTCTATGATAGAGAGATGGGGGCAAATGGTAAAACAGTTGTTTTGAACGGGGGAAAGGGTGAATGAACAGTTCAATGCTTCTGGGTTATATATCTGTCCTGAATTGGTTCTGTTTGATCTAGATTTTTGTAGATTTGAACAGTTTAAAGAGGGATTGTAAAGGTTCGAACAACAAGGGTCTGTTTGAACTATTGATGGAATGAAGCTTCAAAAATCCCAAGGATTTATATACTTCTGTCGAGGACTCGTATAATAAGTTCGAACTAGTTTATTGTACGTCTGAACAGATTAAAATGGGATTTTAAAGGTTCGAACAAAAAGTTCTCATTCAAACAAGCGTATAAAATGTTCAAATAGTTTGTGCATAGGACAAAGTTAATAATTTTAAGATTTGTGCATATAAAATAAAACATATGTTTAATGAATAATAATTTTTTATATTAAAATATAAAGTTAAAAGGAAGAGAAATTTTTATATAATAGTTACTAAGGACCGCCAATATTCTAAATTCAAATATGTTCTTTAGTTAACATTTGTGCATGGAACAACTTAACTAACAACTTAGGTTATCAATATAAACTTACTTGATATATAGAGATATATATATATATATATATATATATCAAGGATAAATACATTTTTGATATAATAAATTATAACATATATTCTTTTTTATAAATATATTTTTTCACATTTGTTCATATATATACTCATATATATATATATATTTACAATATATTCACTCAAACATTACTATTGATGACATGTTATGAAAAATTTATTACATGTTATTATACTAGTGTCTAGTTTATTCCTAAATTAATTCTATTAGGCGTATAAAATTAATTCACTAATAAACCATATTCCATTTGAACGGTGTATGGAGCAATTCGAACAGACAATCGACTGGAGTATATCAACACTTGCACTGAAGGACAAGCCAATTGGAATAGGCGGGACAGACTGCCCCCATTAGCATCACTAATTTAATGGAATATTTTAAGGAATATTCCCCTTAGTGACGTTCGAGAGTAGTAAACCATCTGACCAAATCCTACACTAATATCAAAATTGCATCACACTTGATAGTGTTTGAACGTGCAACAGCCCACCGACATTCCAGTAGATGAATTTATTTAGGCTTTAAGAATGACAAGAAAAGTCTTGCAAATCAAGCAATCATGTAAGTTCTAGTCTATCAGATAAATCAGGTATGACCCGCTTTAGTGGTAGAAACACAATTTTATTAAGATACTTAGGAGTATAGGATTGAGCAATGGTTTTTGCCATTAGTCTTAGATGAATATTTAGCATTTTATGATCCAATAAAATGAATTTTTTTTTCCAGACAACAATTGTTGGAGGCACTTCGATGTCGACATTTGTGAAATAAATTGTCCTTTGAGAGTAGTGTATTTAAGATTTTATAGTGCAATATTTATTTTTGGCTTTTTCAGAGTAAATAGTAACTTCTGTGTTAGCACCATGTGGCATGCAATCCAATAACTGTAGTGTGATATGGTACCAATAGGGGCACATGTCTCAAGGGTACCTGCATAGCATCCATACGTCATGTTTAATTAATCAGTTATTTATGAACGTACAATATTCAAAGTTCATGTTATGTTCATGTGCTTCAATTTCAAGTTTCAGTTTCATGTCACATAATTTCACGTACAATTCAAGTTCATGTCAAGTCAAGTTATGTCAACACATGTCATGCTATTTACCAAGTCACGTCACGTTCACTCATGTTCACATTGACATTCATATTTTTACTGTCATGCATGCATCCCTACACTGTTAGTTAAAGTTAATTGTTAACTTTCAAAGATTTGTAATCCAATCTAACTTTGTAGTCCCAACTACCATTCACTTCGGAATGGTAGATCATGTGCCAGTATCAGGAGATGAGACAAAGTATTGAGTAGAGGAGGTCGACTAGCCAACAACAAAACAACGCAAAGCCCCGTTTTATTGGTGGCAACCCCAACCCCACTTGGGTTTTAACGAAAACTAAAATGCCGGGACATGCAACACTAGGGTTACCTACCCTCGTACATGATAGATAAGATGAAATGCACTTATTGATAGCGAACAACATGCAATATATTGCAACAAAAAGTCAAGTTAGGTCAATTATAAGGAAATATTAATCATGGTACCAAAACATAAGATCCCAATACTTTTGCATAAAACCATAAGAATCAACATAGTTTATATGAGTTTCTAAAGAACTCTCAAAACAAGGGACCAAACATTTGAAAACTTAAACAGATGATCCTTGTCCAAAAGTTGTCCTATAGTATTATCTTGATCTTCAATGAGACTCGGGCTTCACTCGCTTTTCTAAAGCCCGGTCCTTGTCCCTATTGTGGGACCTTCTAAAATTTTCTATATCTTCAATTATTTCAGTGATTGCTCTATCAATTGATTTGAGATAGTCTAAAATGGTAGGCATGGGTGAGCCTATAACCATCTTAGGCACGATCTTCTCCGGAGGAAGCATTGTCCTCTTGCGTTTCGTCATTTGCGTTGGCTAAACTTATCACACCATCTATCATTCCGAATGAGGAATGATAATGGGTGAATAAAACAGTGAGATTTCAAGAATTCTCAGTAAGTAAACAAATAACGTGCAACAGATATCATAAACATATGCAGCAAACTTAACAATGAATGCATGGACATGGACTTGTACTTGTACATATGCTCTTGACCTTTCAAATACTTTGTATAAAAACATGAATTTCATAACCTTGACCTTTGAAAACATGCTTTCTTCATTTCATACTTATGAGCTCGTAACGTTTATTGACTTATAACATATCATATCATATCATAATGTTGGATACCTCACGGCTCCCCTATGCACCGTGTTTTCCCCACTAGTTACCGCATCAACAATTGGCCACTTTGACCAAAGTGACTACATCTTGACTTTCATAGATGGCAGCTCGCATTTCACCTTCACTGTAGGTGCACCCACTAGCTTTAGGTGTGATCCCTCTCCAGTATCCTTTTTTTTTAGGTATCATTCGAGATCCGTCGATAGTACTTCGTTGACCTAGGTGTATCCCTCCATTTTAACCACTCTTGAGAGGAAAGAGGAGTTTCACTAGGACATTCTCCCGTTCCAGCATTTGGGGTCATGATAAAAACTTTACTTTTTAAAAAGACTCTTTGTCTATTCAAATAGGGTTTTCACAATCCCAATGCATGTGACATGACAATAGACCTTAGAACTTTTATCGAACACAAGAAATACCACAATACTTCATCATAACCATGAATGCCGAAATGTTCATCATAAAATAAAGCATCAATACATGCAATGCATATTCCGTTACAGCTCGAAAATATTAGAACATGCGAGCATGTTCCCTTATAACAATTCATGAAAGGCATACATTCCAATCATCATTATGTAAGCGCCGAAACACATAAACCCTAACCTAACCAAACATCATTCACAACATCTCAATCTTAAGGCTTCAATGATCACGCTTCATTCAAGGGATTAGCTGAAGCCTCTTATCTTAGTAAAAATGCATTTCAATCAATTTTGATGAACTTGAAATCTTCTAATGTTTTGAACATAAATTAAAAAATAATTTCTCGTAGGTGGCCGAAACCCTTCCTTGTGGTTATGGACAATATCTTCTTGAGTTTACTCCCATACTAAGACATTTGAGTGACACCAATTCATGCATAGACAAACATCGTAAAAAAAAAAAGAACCCTAACATGGCATTCTTTCTCCCTTTTTCATATCATATGCATTTCTCTTAAACACTTCCATACGCTTTAAATTAATCATAGCAAAGAAGTTCATAACACATGGAAGAACATTAAGTTCCAAACAATCATACAAAAATAGAATCAACAAACAAGTTCACAAACCATATGCATAAAATATCCAAGTACAAGTTAGAGGTATACTTACAAAAATCCGAAATGTATTTTTACAATAGCAAGCTGAAAAATCATACACAATACTAGTTAGAATCCTTGCTCAAGAAAACCCTAACCAAGTGTCCATGTGTAGTACTTCTTAGACCTTTTTCTTTCCAAGAAAACCAAGTTTTTGAAGCCTTCCCTCTTTGAATCCGTAACTTGCCTTCAATATAAACCCTAACTACTACTGACTAGTGTCATGACCCACTTTCCTCAAACATGAACTTTCTTCTTCTAGCTCAAGTGTGCGTGTGTGAGAGCATAAGTTCTAGATGAACTTGACTTAACACCGAGACCTCTCTTCCTTGATGCGTGCGTGTGTGTGGGTAACAAAAGAGAAGTGGGATTCATACCTTCTAGGTCTTCTTCTTGCAAGTGTTCCTTCGCTTTGCTTACTCTCAATGGGTTGTTTGGATGGTCAGAAGGTGATGGATATTTAGAAGAAAAGGGGGTCCTAGGGTTTTCGACTCTTCCCTTTTTATAGACGCTCAACGGCTTTCTTGCATGAAGCAAGCTCACGCATGATTGCTAAGTGGCATGTAGCGCAACTGCCTTCTACCTCTAGCTAGTCATTAGCTCAAGTTCAAAGCCCTAGAATATCTCTTAGCATGTGGCATCTTCCTCTCCCCAACCGAACCTCACTTCCTCTTTTGCCCTTTCTATTCTTGTCTTGATTCAATGTATCTTTTGGTTAAAGGGTCTTTTACTAAACTCAATTTTCCCCCATCTTTTATAATTGTGCATGTGTGCCAAGTGGCATGTGGAGTGTGTGTACATTGCATGGGCTGCTGAAACCATACACTTCTCTAGAATATTTGCTTTCCACCACACTTTTGGACAAACTAGTGATTGGTCTTTTTGGCACAAAAACCCTTGCCCTAGCCGTCCACTTTAAGGGATTTCTCACACAAAACATCCTTCTAGAAGCCTTGGACGTGTAGCCTCCCTCCAAGCTTGATCTTGCTCCCTCCCAGGAAAACCTGTTTACCTACCTTCATGCATGGAAGACACTTGGCCAAAGCAACCTTTTTTGCTCCCTCATTGTTGCCGCCCATGGCCTCTTGGCCTTCTCTTGTTTCATTTTCCCATATTTCTAGTCATTTCCTTGTAGGTTCATTCCCTATAGTGACATGTGTCAAAGGCTTCCTTCCACAAGCAAAGATCTACATGTATGCGTGACACATGGCCAAAAGGTGCTAGCTTTTCTTGTGATAGGCGTGTAAGCCAAACCTAGCTCCTTCTCACCTCTCTTCCCTTATTTCCATCTAGATTCATCAAGTCCTATACATAACCTCATTGGATGTCAAGTACCATGCATAAACATTAAGTTGGGCATGAGCCCTAGTTGCATTGGGCTTCAAGACCCTAATTTTCTGTAAGGGCCGAAACTCTATTGGGCATTTAAAATAAAAACAATTTTATACAAAAGCCTAGAAAGTTTTGGTCGTCTCATCCTTCCCCCCATAGAAAAAGATTTCGTCCTCAAAATTGGCATCATGTTTATACCAAAAGAAATTTACTAGGGGAATTTGAATTGATCTTCTTCAGTACCTCTTGCATTGGCGGTTGTGGACTCTTCAACTGAAGACGGTTGGGGTACATCGCCTTCTCTGATTGTCACTGAATCTTCCAAAAAATAAAATATTACGTTCAAGTCATAGTTGTAATACATGTTTACACGCATTTCATTCAACCTATGCTCCATTTCAAGCTTAGTGTCTTCTATAGGTTGTCCTTCACAATAACAGATACGATCAATAGATGTATCTAAGGTTTCAAAAGGTTCATGTCTTGGAACGCGAGTTTCTGTAGCTTGACTAGATTCCACCTCATGATTAAGCCTAAGGAGGCAAAACCTATTAACCTTTCTCCACACTAATGGGTCATGAGGAGGTTGCCTCTATTCGTGTGGTAGAGCTCTCCTTGAGGAGATATTGTTTTGAGAATCTGTGTCTAACACATGAGTACGGTGATGTTCGAACCTCTCCATTTGTTGCCAATGTTCTCTCATCATTTGATCCCTTCTTATTTGTCAATTCCGGCGACTACATTCACGTCTTGCTCTGATCTGTGCTACCAAAGATATAGACATGCGAGGGGTATTCCTATTAAGAGCCATGCCTTGTGTACTGGTATGGTAGGTGAACACATTATTAAAAGATTCATGAATAACTTAAGGGAAAACATACACAAGAGAACAAGATGCACTCATCAATCATTAATAAGCAAGATTTGTGAATACATAAGTTCCAAGTTACAAACAAATGAGGATATTTAGTCCTCATCGAATCCTCTTTTTCCCATGTTCCCTCTTGAAAGGCTGGATTGTTCCAAAGAACCTTTACCAACGATACCTTTCAATTCCTTCGTTCTTCTTCCTTGCTATCCACAATCTACACAGGCCATTCTTCATAAGACAAATTCATCTGTAACCGTATGCTACCGGCATCCATTACTATAGGTTGTCTTTCACCAAAGCTCTATTTTAAAGATGACACATGAAAGACATTATGCACTCCTTGCATTTCAACTAGTAGATCCAAATGGTATGTGACTGTGCTGACTCTTTCCAACACTTCGAATGGTCCTATGTTCCTGCGACTCAATTTCCCTTTCTTTTCGAACCGTATGACTCCTTTCATGGGCGATACCTTAACATACACCCAATCTCCAATCTTAAATTCTAAGTTCCTTCATTGCTTGTCAGCATAACTCTTTTGATGGCTCTGAGCTGCTTTCATCCTTTCCTGAATCAATTCCACTTACCTTCGTACATCTTGCGAGTATTCTGGTCCAAGTAACTTTCTCTCACCTACTTCATCCCAATATATTGCAGATCTTTACTTTCTCTCATATACTACTTCGCAAGGTGCCATCTGTATCGTAGCCTAAAAGCTATTATTGTAAGCGAATTCTATCAATCGCAAATGGCTTTCCTAGTAGCCACTTTGATCCATTACGCAAGCACGTAGCATATCTTCTAGTGTCTAGATAGTTCGTTCTGTCTGTCTGTCTGTGGATGATAGGCGCTACTAAATTTCATATTTGTCCCTAACATTTTCTGTAAACATTGCAAGAAGCGCGAAGTAAAACATGGGTCCCTGCCAGATACTATGGGCTTAGGTACTCCATGAAGTCCGACTATTTCCTTGGCATAGACTCGCGGGAGCTTTTCCAACAAATTTGTATTAGCAATCTCTTGGTCAATCGGTCAACTATAACCCATATTGTATTCTTTCCTGACGACGTTCTTGGCAAACCTACCACAAAATCCATAGACGTATTTTCCCACTTCCACCCTGATATTGATAATGGATGCAACTCACCTGTTGGCCTCTAGTGCTCAGCTTTCCCCAATTGGCACTTTGAACATTTTGCGACAAACTCCGCCACATCCTTCTTTATTCAATCCCATCAAAATTGTCCCTTGAAATCTCGGTGCATTTTGGTGCTGCCAGGATGAGCAGTATAAGGCATACAATGGGCTTCGTTCATAATCCTTTCTTTTAATTCAGGGTCATTAGGATCATCTCCCTTATAATGTAGCATCCTGTCCTTACCAATCAAAAAGTATTGTGGTCCTTCTGACTTCAGAATTTTCTGCAGAAGCTTTTCCACTTTATCATCCATACTCTGTCCTTTGATGATATCCTTGTCAGTTAATGGTAGGATCTCTTGTACCTTTGTTAACATCGTATCTCTTTGTGGCTTCCCTATTAGTAGTCCCCTCATTCCTGCCAGAAGTGATTGCATATCGATCTGTGTGATATCCCGTATTTTAGTGTATTTTTTTAATTGAAGGATTTTTTTAATTAATTTAAATATTGGTTCTCTTGTTTTAAATTTATTATATTTCTCGTTGGATTTATTTTATAATTTTTATGTTCTGAAATTTATTTTGATGTACTTTCTTGGTATTAATTATCGTTTTGCATTTAAATTGCTCTTTACTTTAAATCAGTTTAATATTAGACATTAAACTTTTTGTATTGTTGGACTTTTTATTGTTATTTTATTTTAACTAGTCACTGCGTTTAAGTTATTTTATTTAAATTTACTGTTTTGAAATCATTTTCGTTGGATCAATTTTGTGACCCAAGTTGTGATGACTGGACTTTATTTCTTTCCCTCACTTTTTTTTTCCCTTTATCTTTTTCTCCTCTTTTTCTTTTCCTTCTCTTTTTTTTTTTTTTTTTTTCCTTAGTTCTCCTTTGTTTCTCCCAGCCCGCACGAGTCCCTCCTTCTCCCCCGTTCGTTAGCTTCGTCAGCCCCAAGCGATGCCGTGCGCCGTTCGTGTCCACCACCACCCCTCCTAACCTCTTCCTCACCGGCTAGCAACCACCCCCATGTGTTTTCAACTCCTCCCGCGCCACCGTTAACCCCCAAGCGCGACCTCAAGCCACGGCATTCCTTGCGTCCTTGCGCCGCTGTCGTGCCACCTCTAGCCACCATCTCTTCACCACATCATCTTCGACCTCCTAGAAACCTAAACCACCTATCCTTAGCTCCGATCTATCACCGGTTAAGGTCCACCATCTACTTTTTTGATTTGAGCATTTTGGCCTCCAAACACCTCCCACGCCGCCAGCCATGGCCAACCACCGCCACCATTAGCTTCACAAACATCCCTAAGCCCTTCCCTAGTAATCTTAAGTTTTCGTTTGTCCCCGTTCAAAAGTTGAGTTTTTGAGACCCACGACATTTGTTCATTTTTCCACTGTTACATTGTTGTGTTGCCACTTCTAGCACCTCCATGATCCTTCAAAAATTATATATAGCGTTGTAAGTATTTTTCCAAAGAACTTTTGAGATTTAAATATATATTTTTTGCACTAACTCATATTTATTGAGAACTGGTTAGTTGTGCCGGACTGAGTCCAAGGAGTAAGGGGTCGGTTGGATTGGATGATGGAGTTGTTTGTGTGATTGGTTTATGCTGTGAGATTTGTTGGTTGTTTCGGGTTTAAATATGAGTGTTTTGAGTTTGACGTTAGTTATGGTAAATATTGATGATTTTAGAAAGTGATGATATATTTTGGGATTATGAGGGTTCTAAGTTTAGAGGAATTAAAATAGGCTATTTTAGAAGCTTAGGTTTAAATATCGAAATACGTGATTGATTGGAAACTTACGAAAATTACGTGATTATTTTTATAGGTGACGACTTATAGTCGACTCGACATTTTTTGAGCAAAATTCTGAAAAGCTAAGTCGTCCAGGTAAGCGGGGTTCCTATGCTAGACTTTGCATTAAAATAAATAAAATAAGTTGATGTTGATTTTTGGAAAAATATGCATGTTTTGTTATGAAAAGAAATTTGAAATGACCACAGTTATTTGTTCTGCATGACTCATGAAATTCTGTTTAAGAATAAAGTACTTTCTCTCATGACTGGTGTAGACATGAGCAAAGTTTTGGCATTCTGTTTCTGAGCTATGCAAAGGAGAGCGAATATGAAAAATGGTACATAATTATATTTTTGTGATCTGATTCTGTTCTATTCTGTTCTGAAAATGTTTTGTACTCTAAAGTGATATGATGTGATTTTTGAAATCTCTGTCATGACATTCTGTTTCTGTTCAAATCTGACCTTACTACGGGTGTACAATTGTGGCCTTTGTTTGGGTTGGTACCAACTTTTCTGTTTTTGGTGCACCCACTTTGGAAACAAAGTGGTTTTCTGCGTGGTCTTTTCTATGTGCACACTCAGGGCTCTGAGAATGATAAGGGAAAGATTCACATTCTGTTTCTGCTTGGTTGGGAGTCGGGGTTTGCGCAACCCTACCACGGGGGTTAAACATAGAATTATGTTCTGATATGATGTTTCAGTTATGTTAAGCCAAGGAAAGTTTGAATAAGAATATTTTTGAACTTTCACTTTGATATTTTTTATAAAATGTTTTGACTCTGCATTCTGAAAATAAAAAGTGTTTTGTTCTGCATTCTGAAATCTATAAATGCTCATGTTTGTATACTAGTATATATTCTCTGCTTACTGAGTTGTTGATAACTCACCTCCTTTATCTTCACAATATTTTCAGATGATTTTGAATTTTTCAACTGAGGATCAAGACTATGAAGCATTGGGTGAGATAACTTAAGAAGTGACATTTAAAGAAGTTGATATTTTTGGAATTACTGTATTGAGGATTTGATATATGAGTATGTGTGGTTAATTAAACTTGAAGTGTTTACGTTTGATTTTGAGCTTTTGGAAGTGTATTAGCAATGTTGGAATTGATTATCTGATAATAGGAGTTAACTCTCCGAACCCTCGGAGACGGGGTGTTACAGTCTGGGCCTTATGACTAAGGGCATCTGCTACCACATTGACCTTTCCTAGGTGGTACTTGATTTCGTACTAGTAGTCACTAATCGTCTCGACCCATCTCCTATGTCTTGTATTTAGGTTCTTCTGAATAGGTACTTAAGACTTTTATGGTTAGTGTATACTTCACACTTTTCTCCATAAAGACAATGTTTCCAAATTTTTAACGCAAGGACTACAGCAAACTCCAATTTACGAGTAGGATAGTTCCACTCGTGATCCTTAAGTTGTCTTGAGGCATAAGCTATGACTCGTTCTTCTTGCATCAAAACGCACCCTAGTCCCATCTTAGAGGTGTCATTATAATCTACATACGACTTATCTGGCTCAGGCAAAGTCAACACAGGCGCCATTGTTAATCTTCTTAGGAGTTCTTGGAAACTCCTTTCACATTCTTCACTCCATACAAATTTGGCATTCTTCTTCGTCAATGCCGTTAAAGGACCTGATAATTTAGAAAATCCTACAACGAACCTTTTGTAATAACCTGCCAAACCTAGAAAACTTCGTATTTCGTCAGCATTGGCTAGTTTCTACCATTCCATCACCAGTTTTGTCTTAGTGGAGTCTACTGCCACACCATCACTAGAAAGACGTGTCCCAAAAATTTTACCTCTTTGAGCCAAAACTCACAGTTGCTGAGTTTAGCGTAAAGCTGATGTTCTTTCAAGATCTTTAATACTATCCTCAAGTGATCCTTATGCTCTTCAGCAATTCGGGAATAAATCAAAATATCGTCAATGAACACTACTACAAAATTGTCGAAGTACTGCCTAAAAATTTGGTTCATCAAATCCATGAATGTTGTTGGGGCATTTGTCAATCCGAAAGACATTACCAGAAACCCAAAGTGTCCATAACCAGTCCGAAAAGTTGTCTTGGGTATATCTTGATCCTTAATCTTCAACTGATGATACCCTGACCGTAAATCTATCTTGGAAAATATTGATGCTCCTTGCAACTAATCTAACAGATCGTCAATTCATGGTAATGGATACTTATTCTTAATCGTTACTTTATTCAAGTCCCGATAGTCAATGCACATTTTCATCGTCCCGTCCTTCTTTTTCACAAAAAGGACTAGTTCACCCCAAGGGGTTAAACTTGGATGAATAAAACCCTTTTCAAGAAGTTCCTCGATCTGCACCTTCAACTTCTTTAACTCAACTGGGGCCATTCGGTATGGTGCCTTGTACATTAGGGCTGCAGTCGGTTCCAATTCAATCACAAACTCCATTTCCCAATTTGGGGCTAACCCAGGCAAATCGTCGGCAAAAACCTCAGGGAAGTTTTCTATCATAGGAATCCCTTTTACTCTTTTAACTCCCTCCACCATACTAGTTATAAACACTAGATAAGCATTGACTCCTTCCTTCTGAGTCTTCTTTACTCATCCTATCGTTAAGGTCGATGGAGTCGTCTTCACTACTTCCCCCATATAACAGATCCTGTCTTTTGAGGGTGATTCAAATATCACCTTTCTTCTCTGGCAGTCTATCTTAGCATAGTGCTCAGATAGCCAATGCATTCCTAAGATCAAGTCGAATTCCATTAGATGAAAAACAATTAGATCTGCCTTTAGAGTCAATCCTGAGACTTCCAACAGACAATCCCTGACTATTTGAGTACATCCAATTACCTTACCATCCATATTAGTTACCAAAACCATCTGGAATAAGGTTTCCGTGCTCAACTTACACCTTCTTATGTAGTCATAAGATACAAAGGAGCGCGAAGCTCCCGAATCAAACAGCGCACAAACCAATTATTGCATCAATTTAACCTTACATACAAAGGAAACTAGGATTACTTAGGGTTTCTTAGCAACACAAGCTACCGTCCATGGTAGGGTTAGAATGTTACTAGTAATTACTCCAGCGTTAGTAGCCTCTTTGGCTTCCATATCTACCTCTCCTAGCATGATCACATATACTTTAGCTTTCTATGGGGTCTTTCCCTTGTTTCCAGGCATAGATGCTCTTCCCATTGCATGACGTGGATAATCTCTAATCATATGGCCTGTTTGACCACATCCAAAACATGCTATGGTGAGGAATCGACATTCACAACTGTGCTTCCATCTGCAACTACGATAGGGTGGTGGCGTAATAGGCATCGCATTTTCGACCATCTTTTCTTTTCCTTTATCAATGCTGTAAGGGGCTTCTTCTTTCCTATATTCTTTCTTGGTGAGTAGGGAAGTCCTCTTTTACGATCGTTCTAAACTTGAGTAATCAATTTTTTTTGCTACACCTCTACTATTGAAGCGACATTTACTAATCTCTCAAAGCTTTCAATTTGCACGCAAGCAATCTGGTTTCGAATTCTCGGCTATAACCCATCTTGGAATTTTCTCGCTTGCATTTTCTCCGTGCCAATCAAGTGTGGGGAGAATGTGCCTAGTTCCATGAAACGGCCTATATATTGCTCCACTGACATACTTCCTTGGGTCAAGTTTGAAAATTCAAGCACCTTCTGTTATTTGGCTATTTCTAGGAAAAAACCACAGGCGAATTCCTTCTTAAAACGTTCCTAAGTAAGAGTAGTGGTATTGCCTAGTTCTTGCATTGAAAGTTGTCTCTTTGTGTCCCACCATATGCCATCCTCTCCCTGAAGTAAATGTCTGGCATACTAGAATTTCTGACTCTCGGTACACCCACTGATGTTGAAAGTCCTATCTAAATCAATGAGCCATTTATTGGCTTCCAAGGCTCCTTCCGTTCCCATAAAATTTGGGTATCGGTACACCAAAGATCTCTCAGACGGGCATCCTCAATTTTCGCCTTTAGGCGGCTCTTGTCTCATATTTTGCCCTTGCTCCATTTGGTGTCTTACTACCTCGGTCATTTGTTATATGCCTTCCACAATAGCTAGACCTCCTTCTAGCAGAGGGTTCCTAGCCTCTCGTTCTAGTGACCTTGGAGATATGTCGTCATGTTGTCTGTGCACCATTGGTCCTCTCCTCCTAAAATGCACAAACCAATGTGCAACATTCACTTTTCCTAAAGCAGAGTTCTACTCTCTCATTACTTTACAATAGTGATCAACCGCATCCTCAACCTTAAACTTTCTCCTTTAAGGATCCAAACCTATAGCTACAGAATTCAAGCCTATAACTATCAGATTTAAATCCTATCATCAGGTACCATGCATTCCTAGGACAACTTATGGTTTTACAAAGAGACGTAATTGCTTTGATACCACTCATTGTGGTGCCCCCATCCCCTACATGGGACTTGACAGAAACTGAAATGTCGAGACATGCAACGCCAACATTACCTACCCCTCGTACATAACAGATAAGATGCAATACACCTACTGATAGCTAACGTATGCATTATATAGCATCGAAAAGTCAACTTAGGTCAATTATAAGGAAATATTAATCATGGTACCGAAACATAAGATCCCAATACTTTTGCATAAAACCAAAAGAGTCAACATAATTGATATGAGTTTCTAAAGAACTCCCAAAACACCAGACCAAACATTTGAAAACTTAAACAGACGATCCTTGTCCAGAAGCGGTCTCACAGTATTATCTTGATCTTTAGTGACACTCTAGTCTCACTCGCTTTTCTAAAGCCTGGTCCTTGTCCCTATTGTGGGACCTTCTAAACTTTTCTATATCTTCAATTATCTCAGTGATTGATCTAGCAATTGATTCGAGATGGTCCAAAATGGAAGGCTCAGGTGAGCCTATAACCATCTTAGGCACAATCCTCTCCGGAGGAAGCATTGTCCTCTTGCGTTTCGTCATTTGCGTTGGCTAAACCTATCATAGCTTCTATCATTCCAAATGAGAAATGATAGTGGGTGACTACAACAGTGAGATTTCGAGAAATCTTGGTAAGTAAACAAATAATGTGCAACAGATATCATAAGCATATGTAGCAAACTTAACAATGAATGCATGGACAAGGATGTGTACATATGCTCTTGACATTTCAAAGACTTTGTATAAAAACATGACTTTCATAATCTTGACCTTTGAAAACATGCTTTCATCATTTCATACTTGTGTGCTCGTAACGTTTCTTATAACATATCAAATCGTATCATAGCGTTGGATACCTTATGGTTCCCCTATGCACCGTGTGTTCTCTGCTAGTTACCGCATCAACGATTGGCCACTTTGACCAAGGTGACTATGTCTTGGCTTTCATATACGGCACCTCACATTTCACATTCATTGTAGGTGCACCCACTAGTTTTAGGTGCGATCTTGCTCCAATACTACGAGATCCACTAACAGTACTGTGTCCACCCAGGGGTATCTTTCCACTGGGACATTCCTCCGTTCCAGCATTTGGGGTCGTGTTAAAAACTTTACTTTTTAAGAAGACTCTTTTTCCTTTCAAAATGGGTTTTCACAATCTCAATGCATGTGACATAACAATGGACCTTAGAACTTTCATGGGACACATGAAATACCACAATGCTTCATCATAACCATGAATGTCGAAATGTTCATCATAAACTAAAGCATTCATACATGCATTGCATATCTAGTTACAGCTCGAAAATATTAGAACATGCGAGCATGTTACCTATAACAATTCATGGCATACGAACCAATCAAAGGCATACATTTCAATCATCATTATGTAAGGGCCGAAACAATTTGAACCCTAACCTACCCAAACATCATTCATAACACCTCAATCTTAGGACTCCATGATCATGCTTCATTCAAGGGGTTAGCCAAAACCTCTTATCTTTGTAAACAAGCATTTCAATAAACTTTCATGAATTTGGAACCTTCTAATGTTTCGAACATAAATTAATAAAAAATTTCTCATAGGTGGTTGAAACCCTTCTTTGTGGTTATGGATAATATTTTCTTGAGTTTAGTTCCATACTGAAACATTTGAGTGACAACAATTCATGCATAGACAATGGTAAAAGAAACCGAACTCTAATAGGGCATTCTTACTTTCTTTTTCATATCATATGCATTTCCCTTAAACCGTTTCCATCATGTTTTAAATTATTCATAGCAAAGAAGTCATAGAACATGGAAGAACATCAAGTTCCAAACAATCATAGAAAAACCGAATTAACAAACAAGTTCACAAACCATATGCATAAAATATCCAAGTACAAGTTAGAGGTATGCTTACAAAAATCTGAACTGTATTTTTATAATAGCAAGCTGAAAAATCATATACAATACTAGTTAGAATCCTTGCTCAAGAAAAACCCTAACCAAGTGTTCACGTGTGGTATTTCTTACACCTTTTTCTTTCCAAGAAAACCAAGTTTTTTAACCCTTCCGTCTTTGAATCTTAAACTTGCCTTTAATGTAAACCCTAGCTACTACTCACTAGTGTTGTGACCCACTTTCCTCAAACATGAACTTTCTTCTTCTAGCTCAAGTGCATGTGTGTGAGAGCATAAGTTCTAGATGAACTTGACTCAAAACCGAGACCTCTCTTCCTTGATGTCGTGCATGTGTGTGTGTGGGTAACGTAAGAGAAGTTGGTTTCATACCTTCTAGGTCTTCCCCTTTCAAGTGTCCCTTCACTTTGCTTTCTCTCAATGGGTTGTTTGGATGGTGTGAAAATGATGGATACTTAGAAGAAAAGGGGGTGACCAAACCTTACAAAAGCAAAACACAAAGATGGGGAAAAGGGTCCTAGGGTTTTCAAGTCTTCCTTTTTCATAGACACTCAAGGGCTTTCTTGCATGAAGCAAGCTCGTGCATGATTACCAAGTGGCGTGTAGCCCTACTACCTTCTTCCTCTAGCTCATCACTAGCTCAGTTTGGAAACCCTAGAATATCTCCTAGCATGTGGCGTCCTCCTCGCCCTAACCGAACTTCACTTCCTTTTTTGCCCTTTCTTTTCTTGTCTTGATTCTATGTATCTTATGGCTAAAGGTTCTTTAACTAAACTCACTTTTCCCACCATCACTTACAATTGTGCATGTGTACCAAGTGGCATGTGGAGTGTGTGCGCATTGTATGGGCTGCCAAAACCCTACACTTCTCCAGAAGATTTGTTTTTCACCACACTTTTGGACAAACTAGTGATTAGTCCTTTTTGGCACAAAGACCCTTGCCCTAGCCTTCCACTTCAAGGGATTGCTTACACAAAACATCCTTCTAGAAGCCTTGAACGTGTAGCCTCCCTCCAAGCTTGATCTTGCTCCTTCCCAAGAAAACATTTTTACCTACCTTCATGCATGGAAGACACTTGGCAAAAAACAACATTTTTTTCTCCCCCATTGTTGTTGTCCATGGCCTTTTGGCCTTCTCTTGTTTCATGTTCCTAATCATTTGCTTCTAGGTTCCTTCTCCATAGTGACATGTGTCAAGGGCTTCCTTCCACAACAAAGATCTACATACATGCCTGACACATGGCAAAAAGGTGCTAGCTTTTCCTATGATAGGTGTGTAAGCCAAACCTAGCTCCTTCTCACCTCTCTTCCCGTATTTCCATCTAGATTCATCAAGTCCTATACATAACCTCATTGGATGTCAAGTACCATGCAGAAACCTCAAGTTGAGTGTGAGCCTGGTTGCATTGGGCTTCAATACCCTAATTTCCACAAGGGCAGAAACTCTCTTGGGCTTTTAAAATAAAAATAATTTTACACAAAAGCCTAGAAAGTTTTAATCGTCGCAACAACTGTCTGACATCATGAGGCTTCCGACCTCTAAAATCATAGAGATGATAATGATGATGGTGAGAAAAGAAGGTACGATGAGTAGGATTGGGCATTCTCCACGTTGGGATCTACCACTTCTAAAATAGAGTTGAATCAATAATTATCAAATAGTTGTGAGGCTAGAATCCCATCTTTCGACCTATTGATCTGTTGATAACTTAATGAGTTTAACTATCCTATACTTATGAGGATTGCATGAGACTTGGTTGTCATGCATGTGTCCACCGTGGCATCCAAGTCATCATTTAATATGAGAGGTCATGTGCTTGATCCTTTTCAGAGTTCATTGGCTCTGAAAACTTTGAAGGCCCCTATTTGTAATCAAAATTGGTTGAAACATATGCCAAAACCTATTGATATTTGAGAGTCCATGGATAATGTGGAGAGTTTCTTTGTGCAATCGAGTAATATTACGATATTCATATAGTATTCATTTGATTTTAAAGTTTATTTATTTTTAATATTTTTATCATCAGCATTTACTAATACTTGATGTGTTCTTCTTATCTATGTTTCTATATAAAGTTGGGCATAAATCAAATCCCACAACCATTGATAAAGATTGAAGCATCAAATAATATTTATTTGACTTATGGTTTTGTAGTTGAAAGACTTTTATTCATTAATATTTGTATGGTGCTTATGACAATTTTTTATTTTTTATTTGTGATTACATTTGAGACTTGACAACTTGATTTGTAATGTGTATTAGATATCTAGTTGAGTTTGGAGTTTGAATTAGTGAATCGTATCATGATGGTGTTGTTTTTATTAAAATTATCTATTACGTATTTACAATTTGTAATTTATGTTTTATTAAACTAACATTAAAAATGCCAAAGATTAAAATGGATTTTAAATATTAGAAATGGATTTTAAAATATTACTACATTAAATTGACAGATTATTGGGGATCGAATAAAAGCAAACATAAACAACAAAAGGGTTCAAAATGACCCAGAAGTTTAGATTTTTTCGGTTGGTTCAATCAGTTTAGGTCAATAAATTGACTAGTCGGTTCCTTATATATATATATATAGAAAAGATATTTGTAACTGTGAATTGTGCAGCGCTGCGTAATCACTTTTAAAAAAAAGTGAAAAAAACATGAAAAAAAACTTATTTTTTAATAGTGGACCCCACTCTTTTTCAAAGCGATTATGCGACGTTTACGTATTTCACCGTTGTATGTAGAATTACTCATATATATATATAACACTAATAAAGATTCCATGTACAAGCGCTATACCTGGGTGAAAATGGAGTAATCTAGTGGTATATATGTCGGTCAAATTGGCCATGCTCAATGATCTCATACAAGAGTTATTTTCTTATAATGCTCAAAATTTTCGAGCACTGTATCCGTTGGGCTACATTTGCTCAGTAATTTTGCAAGGATTATTTTCTTGCGATGCTCGAAATTCTAAGCAATGTGTTAGTCGGGCTGGTCTTGCTCGGTGATCCCGAGTAACAGATAAATTCTTGTGCTGCTTAATATTACTGACTAGTGTGTCTATCGGACTAAACTTACTCGATGATCCCAAGTAATGGTTATTTTCTTGCGATGCTCGGAATTACCAAGCAATGAGTCTGTGGGAGTGGACTTACATGGTGATATCGAATAATGTTTACTTTCTTGCGATGCTCGAAATTTTTTAGCAATGTGTCAGTTGGATTGGACTTGCTTGGTGAACCCGAGTAAAGGCTAAATTCTTGCCCAGTGTGTTGGTTGGACTGTGCAAGACATGTATGTCCAAGTGAAACTGTTTCTACATTTTTTGAGGGGAAAATACAATGTTTAAAACGCATATAAATTATAACTAATCATTAAGAATGGGAATCGTTGAGGAAAAATAATAATTGTTAATATAATAATGAACAAAGCAATGTGAAGATATTTAAGAGTCTTGCCAATTATAAAAAAGAATTACTAAATAAGTAGTAGCAAAGGTAGTAAGCCAATGATAGATATTTGAATTAAAACATGGTTTCTAACATGTTATGTCGAATGGAATATATATAACCATTTTAAAGTTTAGTGTCTGTTAGTTGTGGACGTGTATTTGTTTTACACATGTTCAAGCTATTAAGAAGATATTCAACTTGTTTGGCCTAGATCTGCCACCCTCTAGCCACTGTGTCTCCGTTGTGTGCCACCTCGACACCACCATGACGCCACCACCCTAGGACCTCAACCCAATGCCTAATAGCCTAACCCAACACCCAAACAGCTCCCAAATGCCCAAAACAGCCATCGAATAGCCACCGTATGTGGTTTAGCTGTAATGAACCCAATTAGCTTAGGCTTGCTCGATGGGCCTCTTAATATTCCTTAGGCCTAGTTCATTTACTATAATAGTTTCTTTACTATAGGACTTAATTAGACTCTTTTTAATTACTTGGAGTTGTCCTGGCCCATGGCCTTAGTGTTTGGTTTGGCCTATGGCCTTCATATTTTCCTAAATGGTTGCCTGATAGTATATATCTTGGAGGAGGGAAGAGGGCGAATCATCTGAAACTTTGCAGAAACTTGAGAACTTTGTATGGAGGTTGGGACCCCTTGAAGATTCCCGTAGCAATACACTTGTGATTTTTCTCTTGTACATTTTATGAAACATCTTGCATGCACTCTGAGTCCCCATTATAGTAGCTCTTCTGCGTTTACACCACCCCTTTTCCTTAACACAAGTAACCAACCAACAATGTTCATTCTAAATGGTATCTAGAGCTCACGATCTTGCCATGGAGCTGAGTGATGCAGAACTTCAAGTATGATTTCAACATTAGCACCATGCACTCTATGATGAATTGTATAGAGATCCTGGAGAAATGGTCCTTACAGTGAAATGTTTAAACGGAAAAAATTTAAAAATCTTAGTTGAACCTTCCATTACAATTTATTATGTGAAGTTGAACATTGAATACGCACATGGAAGACATCTATCCATTGGAACAACAAATATTGAAGGATGGAGATGTTCACTTTTACTTTCAGATCTCCATTCTCCTTCAATGGTCGCACTTAACAAAAACTACGTTGTGGTTGTTAAAGGAGGAGAGCCAGCTTTCGGGATAGATGGCGACACCAGGTGGGAGATTGACACAAGCAGAATTTATTTCCGTTGTCTCCATTTTTTGTTCCCTCAACCAATTTTTGAGCCTATGAGGGAAGCTCAGAGTCGTCTCTTTTCCTACAATTTCTCATGAAGCAAACATATATTCTCTAATCTCTTAATTTCTTTCCACAAGTTTTACCCATTAATCTATCAGGACTCTCTAAAGGCATGTGGCTAGAGCATTTTCCTGGTAAAAGGAAAACTCCCTATAGAATCTCCCATCTCTAACCTCATACGAGACTATGTTACATTGATCCAACCCCATCCAAACTAGTTCCACAACCTCCAAACAGTACCATCGCCCATGTGCAGGCTGAGGGCCAAGACTGCAAGGCAGCTCACCCGTCCAGCAGCGCCTCATCTTCATCGGAAGGCAGCTCGAGTTGATTTTCTATATGGGATCATCAAGGGAAGGTAGTTCCTTAGCCGTGGTGCAGCAGTACATGGACTCCTTCTCATTCTCTGCTAGAGAACGATTTGGAGCTCAGTGCTCAACTGATGCTTAGGGGCAGTGACTCTACCTCTCTCAATTCTATCTATATGAATCCATCAGTGGAAGTCTTCATGCTTTCATCCAAGATGAGTCTGAGCACAGGCATTACTTAAATTGTTTCTGCGTTGACAAATTTATTGGTGAATCTTACTAGTGCTGAAGATATGAACTACGATTCAATTTTCCTTCATGTTCTTGCATATTCCATTCGCAGCGCTGGCTTTATATTGGCATCTTGGCTTTTGTCTCTCGGGACCAATGAAATACTCGAGATAGCGGGAAATCGACTGGTTGTTGGGTTTGATGACAAGGGAGCTTGTGATTATCTACTGAAACCTATTCGAACTCAGGAAAATGATGAAACTAAGCGTGGTAATCCATCAACTCAGAAGAAGCAGTAGGTCGTTTGATATGTGGATCCGCACTGCAACAAATTTGTCTTTGTTGTTCATGGTATGGGTCAGCACGAATTTTTTCAATGGATTGAGAAGATTGAATCTGTTCATGGGTTAGTATGTAAGGATAATTATGACTCTGCATTTGGGTGGAGGAACACTGATGAAAAAGGCGACATGGGTGAGTTTGCTAAAAATGTAACTGGAATAAATTTTTTGCTAACTATCTGTTTGACATATTTCCAGTTAAAGTGGTTGTTGAGCCTTTTGATAAAGGAAAGGAAGGAAACCTTGTTGGAATAGATTGTGATGGCCTGGATGTTATGGAATATGAAGTCCAGATCTTTACGTTGCTATTGAAGAGAATGGTAGAGGAAGTAGACTTGGATAGATTGGATTACTTGAGCATGGTTGTAAAGCAATCTAGTTTGGATTCTAGGCTTACAATGTCTGCTTTTGCCTTGTGTACAGATCCTGAGAACTGTGAACATTGGACTACCAAGTCCTTAACAGCAACCAATGCTCCAAGAGAAGCTTAGGTGACGGCAAGAAGGTTTTAACAATGATGCCCAAGCATTTCCAGGTCTATTATAAGTTCAACAGTCTCTCCATGCATACAGAGCTACTAATGTTGATTTCTGAAATTTTTCTTTATTTTCATTGCCTACATTGTGTACATGCATTTAAATCTACTAAGAAAAGGCCTCAAGTTATTAATGCTTCAACCTTGAGGACAAGGTTTTTTAGAAGGAAAGGCAATATAGCTTATGACTTCAAGGATCATGAAGCATAAAGATGGAAAACCAGCTCCCCAATGAGACAAAAGTTTGAGGCTTGTCCCCATGTCAGTCATGTTTTTGGTGCTATGCGGATGTTCCTTTTATCTTGGTGGGATATTTTGTTCTGAGAAGAGCAGGTTTGACACTAAGAATGTTGCAAGTGATGTCCAATCTTCCAAGGTATCGATAGTTACTCCTCTTCAAAATAAACACATTGAGTTTCCTAAATGTTGCAGTGACTATCAAGACTACACTCCATGCACATATCCAAGGAGGTGGAAGAAGTATAGTGTTCATCGGCTTAGTTTCATGGAACGCCACCGCCCTCTAGTATTTGAAAGAAAGGGGCCTCAAGTTATTAATACTCCAACCTTGATGACAAGGTTTTTTGGAGGGAAAAGCAATGTAATGAACCCAATTAGCTTGGGCTTGCTCGATGGGCCTCTTAATATTCCTTGGGCCTAGTTCATTTACAATAATAGTTTCTCTACTATAGGACTTAATTGGACTTTTTTTAATTACTTAGAGTTGGTTTGACCCATGGCCTTAGTGTTTGGTCTGGCTTATGGCCTTCAAGTTTTCCTAAATGATTGCCTGATAGTATATATCTAGGAGGAGGGAAGAGTGCGAATCACCTGGAATTTTGTAGAAACTTGAGAACTTTGTATGGAGGTTGGGAACCCTTGAAGATTCTCGTCGGAATACACTTGTTATTTTCTTTTTCTACATCTTATCAAACATCTTGCATGCACTCTGAGTCCCCATTGTGCAGCTCTCCTATGTTTATACCATCCCTTTTCCGTGCTATAAACAGCCAACCAACAAGGTTCATTACATTAACAACCAAGTACGACCCTTCCACTGCCACCCACGAACTCCACGCCATGTTGGCCACCCCCACACAACCTAGATTTATTAGCCAAAACCCTTAATTTGGTCCCCGAAATAGTCCCGTTGTAAGGTCACGACAGTGACCACGACGGAATGGTCACCACCAAAGCCAGTGTGGCTTCTGATGCCACAGGATCGTGCCGGACAGCGAGTAAAGCACTGGTTATCTTGACGATGGTATAACTCTCTTTCCTTTTACCCTCGTTATTATGTTAGTTGGATGGTTGGATTGTAGACTGTGCTGTTGATATTTGTGGAGTTCACTGTGTTGTAGAGTTTGTAACACCCCATATTTTAATGTATTTTTATTGAAGGATTATTTTTAATAATTCAAAAATTTATTCTCTTGTTTTAAATTTATCGGATATTTTTAGATGGTTTATTTTATGATCTTTAAATTGTGAAAATTAATTTGAGATGTTTTCTTAATATTTATTATTGTGATGCATTTAAATTGTTTGTCTTTTAAATTAATTGATTGTTGGATTTAAATATTTTATTTTCATTTTATCATTATGTTTAAATTATTTTAATTGAGATGCTGTTTTGAAATCATTTTCGTTGGATCATTTTTGTAACCCAAGATGTGGGGATTGGACCTCATTTCTTTCCCTCCATTTTTCTTTTTCCCTTTTATTATCTTTTTCTCTTTCTTTTCTCTCCTCTCTCTCTCTCTTCCCGCGCTGCCTTTTTCCCCTCTCTCCCCGCCCATTTCTCTCTTCTCCCAGCCCAGCTGCCGTGCGCCGTCATGTGCCGCACCGCCCCTGCCGTTCACTCCCCCACCGGCCGACCACCATTCCTTGTAAATCCCAGCCCCACCGCAGTGCATTTTGAGCTCCAGCGCCGCCGTCGCGCCACCTCCGGCCACCAACTCTTCACCACTTCATCCTCGACCTCCTAACAACCCAAAGCACCCATCCCCAGCTCCGATCCATCACCGGTGAAGTACATCCAACTCCATTTCCGTTTTGGGTATTTTTGCACCTCAACCACCCTCTACGCCGCCACCCATGGCAAACGACCATCACCACTAGCTTCACCGATATCTCTAAGCCCTACCCTATCAATTTCGGGTCTTAGTTTGTTCCCATTCAAAAGTGGGTTTTTGAGACCCACGGCCACAGTGCATTTTGCACTGTTCTGCAGCTGTGTTGCCACTTCTTGCAGCTCCGTGATCCTTCATAAATTATTATATAGCACTGTAAATATTTTCCCAAAGAACTTTCGTGATTTAAATATATTTTTGCACTAACTCATTTTATCTGTGAACTGGTTGGTTATGCCGAACTGAGTCTGAGGAGTTCGGGGGTTGGATGGATTGTGGACGGAGTTGTTGTGTGTTTGGTTTGCATTGTTGGTTGTTGTTATGGTGTTGTTCATGTACATGACATATTGCACGCATGATTATGTTTGTAAATAAAACTCGGTTTTCGTGTACATACATTCATGTTCATGTGTTTATTGAAAACTGGGTTTTCATGTTTCTATTTGAAAATTGGATTTTCATATGAAATGATTCTTAGTGTGTTTGAAATAACTGGATTGACTGGTTTGAGAGCAAGGAAAAGAGACTGTAGGGATGGTGGTAGAGTCCCGCCTGTGATTCCCACCTACGGTGCACTCGGTAGGGATGGTGGTATAGTCCCGCCTGTGATTCCTGCCTACAGCGCTCTGATAAGTATTCATTGTGTATGATAAGTATTCATTGTGTGAAAAGGAACTGTAGGGATGGTGGTAAGCAGGGATGGTGGTAGAGTCCTACCTGTGATTCCCGCATACGGTGCACGAGGTAGGGATGGTGGTTGTGTCCCGCCTGTGATTCTCGCCTACAGTGGACGCGGTAGGGATGGTGGTAAGTAGGGATGGTGGTATAGTCCCACCTGCGATTCCCGCCTACAGTATCCGATAAATGGGTTGTTTTGTGTGAATCATTTTCTGGAAAAATGACAGACTATGTTTTTGCACCAAAATGAGATTTTGGCGTGTGTTGGAAATAATAATTTTTCTGAGAAAAATGGTATTTTATGGCTAAGCGTATTTTGTCATATGTATGCATATTGGTTGCTTTAATATGTTTTTATCACGAGACTTGTTTGGTTTATACTTACCTGTGGTACCATTTTATGGTACCGCGGATTTTGATGCAGATGAGGATGACGAGCCTTAGTTTGGCTCCTTTGGCGGAGTGATCTGGGATTACTCCTGTTTATCGAGATTCGCTTTATCAATTATTTATGTATATGTCTTGTAATATATTTTGGGATGACTGTAGAACTTTTTAAAGATAATTTGTTTCAATATTTGTATTTAAAATTCTGGTACTAGTTGACTTATTTATATTATCCGCTGCGATTTTTATTGTGCACTTTTGCATGTTGTACACACTTGAACACATTTCGTTGGGATGCGTGACCCATGTTGTTATCATCCTGACGTCACAATTTTCTGTGTTTTTTGTACGTGGGAGTCGAGGCGTCACAGAGTTCGTTGTGTAGTGTAGTGATTTGAAGTGAGGCTGTGTACATTGAGTGTTGGGCGTAGTTAGGAAGTGTATTGTGTAGTCCTGTTGTGGACTATGCTGTGAAGTGTGGTTGTGTGGTATGTGTTGTAGTGGTGGTGTGGCGTGGTGTGTATTGGGAAGAGTACATGCAGAGTGTAGTCTCGTAGCATAGTGTGGAATGGAAAGAGTACACGTGGAGTGTACTCTCGTGACTTAGTGTGGATTGGGAAGAGTGCACATGAAGTGTATTCGAGGAGTGTACACCACATCCTTGCATGCATGCAGTAGTACTTGCATTTTCTAGAAAGACTCAATTTTAGTGCATGTGTGGACTTGGTATATAGTTTATGTGATCCTTATTGTCAATAATCTTGCCATATATGCATAATTCAACAACTCCAGTGTGATCTGTTGATCTATGTCACTTCCTTTTTCTTTCTTTTTTGTCTTTAGCTACTTCGCCATCATATTGCACTTCTCTTCGTTTATTCTAAGTCTATAGTTAATTCCTGACATAAAGCAGGGAACAATTAAGTTTGATCATTTGGTGAACTCTATGCTTGGAGAATATGCAATCTGATTGGCTTGCACCTTTTATTAATTTTAACTATGTTATAGCTAGCTGCTTTTGCTAATTTGGTGAACTCTATGTTATAGATGATCATTTGGTGAACTCTTCTGTTTTTTTTACAAATTTGCATTTTACATTAGTGAATCTGGTGTTTTAAGAAATGTGCCCGTTGTATTGATTTCTTGTTTTCTTTTTGCAACACAATATCCGCTTCATTTCCTTTAACAAATATTACTCTTCATTTCCTTTAACAGATATTACTCTTTAGAACCTTTAACATATTTATCCGCTTCATTCCCAATCACATTTGTCACTTCGTCTATTATTCCTTTAACATATATTACTCTCTCTGTTAATATAGTATGACTTTTTCTGATCTTTTCCAGGCTCAACGATTACATAACAATTTTAAAGAACTAATATTGGATAAATGTGAAGAAGAACTACCCATGAAAGAAATGGTCCTAAAGCCAATGACAACACAATTTGAAGAAGAAGAATTATCCATGAAGAACTTTCATGTCATTTGATATGTAATTTTTTTATTATATGAATAAAGACCCATTATATCATATTTATTATTAATTTATATATTATATTTTTTTATTGTGGTATGTCATATTATTGGTGCATTTTAAATGCCGTTAATTAATACAATGTGTCGGCAATGAACTAGTGGTTGTGTTTACATTACGCCGTTAATTTATGCAATGCGGTGGCAATGTACTTGTGGCGGCGTTTAGATAAATGCCGTTGATTTATTCAATGTGTTGCCAACGTACTAATGGTAGCATTTCGATAAACACTGTTAATGTAGGAAAGTTGGCGGCATTTCTAGAAATGCCGTTAGATTGTATACAAATGCTGCGAATGAGATTTTCAAGTACTGGCGTTTAAAAAAAAATACCGGTATGTGAAAAAAAGGACCACCCACTACCCGCGGACAGTTTTGGACAGGTACTGGCGCTTATCGAATGCCGGCAATGTTTGGTCTTTTTTTGTAGTTGTTATTTAAACGATATAAAGAAAAAATAGATAAATTGATGTATGATATATTGTAAAAGTCAATATATAAAATAGAAAAAATGAAGTTTGGTAATGTATTTTAAAATATAAGATAAATGAAACATTGTGAATGCTCTAAGTAAAGTATTAATAGAATAGACATATTATATGACGTCATTTCTATAGTCACCGGGCTGCAAAGACATTTCCTATTAGTTATCGCTTTCTCCAAATAACAAATGCTGGAATTCCGTGGTAATTGCAATGAGTTTTTTTCTTGCTTAAGCAGCCTTTATGATTATGTTTCTAAATATATATATATATATATGTTAATATTGGAATTGTTTTTTTTAGAATTCTATTATATTTGAGTTCACTTGATGATGGCGAAACTCTCTCTCTTATCATTGTGACCTGAAGTGATGTAAATTATCATGCTTTCTCCCAAAAGAATTATTTGGCATACTCTCCTTCTAATGGTACACTTGATTTTTGTCATTATTAATTTAATATGCAATATAAAAATTATAAATAGCAAAACCTACTTTTCCAATGTTTTTGTATAATCCTTCGAAGAGGCAGCAGGGCCCACTGTTTTCCCAAATGCGTGGATTGTTTATAGAATGCTATTGACAGTCACAGTTATAATTGCTTCTAAGAATCTAAAGT